>NC_085139.1:7492195-7632513 GCF_024139115.2 Armigeres subalbatus | reverse complement strand
GATTTAACTGTCGTGTAAATTGATCTTCTCAGTGGTTTGTGAAAATTCTAAAAAATCGCGTGGGATGATGGGTGTCCGAAATTTAACGTGGACAGGCTTTATTTGTTAAAATTTGACTTACAATATTATGTTTGTTCCTTGTCTAATGTTTAGTCTTACAATAACTGTCAGGTTTGGAAATTTGTGGTACATTCTGTGAAATTTGACTTGATTATGGCACAATATTGAACATTAAAACGATATCGATTAACTTACATTTTGGAAAACACTTATTTTTAACATAGATGACACTGGCAGCACCTGATGAAGACACCAACCCCGTGTCGAAACGTTGGACAAATATAAATCTTGTTTCAAGCCGTTTTGAGTTAAAATAACAATAAACAGTCGATCATTCGAAAGTACATCATACAATGGCAGCCATACAAGACTTATTTTTATAATGCACGAGAAAGGCACCACCGATTTTTAAATCTTAAAATTAAGTTCAACACCGTAGTCTACAGAAATCATGTCATGACAATCCATGTTAAGACTAAAGTGAGCAGCCACCCAGTATCTTTTCCGTTTGTACCCCTAGGGGTGCTAAGGACACATGAGTGAGTCAGTGATTTGTACCATTGGTTAGAATGATTTCGAAAAAAAATCCCAAGATTTGTTTGACTCTGGACTGCAGACTGGACGAGAAAGAGTAATTCATAGAATTCCGGGGACGATCGTTTAAAGATCATGTGTTTTAATACCTCTGGAAAAGCTTTCATAAGTTCAATGTGCTTTTTGTTCAATGTTTTGGAGCCTAAGTTGGTTCTATTTTTTCCACCCAGTAGTGTTGATTTGGTAGCATAAGCCGTCCCCTATCCGCTAATCACATTTAAGTTTACCCTGCCAGCAACACCTGGTTTTGTATATGATGTACAGAGCCTTCAACATCCCAGTTAGTGGCCATTGTGATGAAAGATTTGCTATCACCATTGAATGTCTCCAATTTTCACACGATTGCTTGCCCAACAAAAAATCCAAACAGTATAGTACTTATCCTGTTTAGGTCTAATTGCAATAATATTTTTCCTAATTGCGACTTCCTTTTTGTTTCTACTTTTAAACTTGGAAGCAGGGAACCAACCAATTACGCTTGAAAGTTTCCCGATTTCAACAGGATTGGTCGGTTGCAATGCGGTTACTGATTTACATTCGTCATTTCTAACATCCATCCGACGAGGGATAGCAAAAGTCACACTAACCTCAGTCTGGTCGCCCATTTCTTCTTTCGATTATTCAATTAATCGGAAAATAACGCTTCCGATAAGATCACTAGTCCTACGCAACAAGCTTTGATTAAATTTCCTTTCGAAGCAAGACAGGCCACCCGCGTCATAAACATATCGTTGCATACCAATGAATCCCCTCTAAGCAAAGCTGACCCACAAAACCGCAGCAAATGACCATTTGTTTCCCGATGACTTTATGCAGAAAAATAATCAATGCAGCGCGGACTGTGCACGTAGAAACTGTCACGGATTATTTACCCCGCTGGTAATCGCAATTGCACTTGAGTGCACACGCGTAATGGAACTATCTGCATCTGCGCTGCATTTGTGGCCACTTGTGTGACGGAAAACTCCTCACCCATAATTAATAAATGATGAACCAGGAAAACCGTCCTCGGCGAAGGTGACAAACTCCGGCAATTACGAGTCTGCATCCGACCGTCTATCGCCGGTTAATTTAATTGCATAATGACACAGCGCGCATCGGCAGGCGCGTCGCATGTTCACAATAAGTCAATCGATTCCGGCAGCCCCAATGTAATTAAGAACAAAACAAAATCTCGCAGATGATCGATGGAGCTTCCACCCATCCGTCAAAGCAGCCCTCCATGCCAAGGGAGCCATGACGGCGATCGACTCGGCCCAGGCTCACGTTGCCTACTTTGTGTACCTCTGCATTTCAGCCGGTTGTCTGGCCGTTGCGTTGTTAGATCGGCACATTTGATTGAGCGTTTTCGATTTCAATCGTAGCGATCCAAGAAAATAGCGAAGCATGCGAGTTTCGGAACGTTTCACTCGACCCGCCGCGGCGGCGGGGCGATATCTATGCGAAAGACATCAATTCCGGCACAGGCGACGAGCCTGAGAAGCGAATTAATGTGCAGCACAAAAGGCAGGGTCCGAATTTGTACGCTACTGTTGTTTGTTGGATTGTTCCGTACCATTGGCGATACGACAATTGGAATTTGGTTTGATTGACTAGCGGAACGAAGTAGGCTGTGTAAACAAGACTACTATAATTAGTCTTATTGAACGAACCTCCGAGACTGCGAAAAGATGGTCGAATAACGTGAAACAACTGATAAAGACATAAATCATATGGGACTCAGCCGAGGACAGTATTCAGAGCGTAATGGGCTACTAACGAAGGGTCTTGTTTGAGGGCATCATGTGGTGACACAAAGCGAAGGTGTTAAATGTCTTTAGTAATACATGCCACTACCACAGGGTGATGTCGTTTGTCATTGGGTGAGATTAATGGCTGGCGACTTACAGAAAGAACAACTCGGTTGATAGAGAACAAAAAATTGGTTCGCTACAGTTAGGACAGCAGCGTGTGAGTCTCGCGTCTAAATGTTTTTAGGCAGCCTGTTGGCGGTTAAAAGACTTGTGCAACTTTTGTTATTTCATGCTCACACATTGCAATAGATGACTGAAACAGTGAGTGAAATATATTGAGGTAAGTAGTTGAAGCTGATTTTGTATTCGTACAACAGCATGTCCTACTGCTACGATATACTTCACAAAATTGAGAGAGATTCTGTCACTTTTCCATCAGATATTGATGGCCAATATGTGTGTCCTTTTGTTAAGTTCATACAATTTACCATACCCATCACCGAGTCTACAAAGAGAAAGGTTTTGTCATCATCAGATGGATAAATCTTTCATATGCACTGTTAGTGAGTACATGACCTTCCTGGATAATCAAAAACTTGTTGCTTCACACCACTTTTGACCCTTTTCAGACAGTTGATCTGTCTCCTGAAAATTAGCCAGCTGTCCATCAAACTCTGAAGGTTTTGCGTAATATTTCTCACGATTCGCGTCGCTAACTTGCCACGCGAATGCAGGCATTGAATGGCTCTTACCATTAACGAGAGCCTTTTAATGTATGCCCTCAGCACCGCACCGACATCTTCCCTTTCGCTTGATGTGATCATGACACACAACAAGACCATCCTCCAGTAAGTCGACCTTTTGTTTCAGAGCAGCGTCAAGCAACTTTCATCGTCGTTCCTGGCAGTCAGTGGTCCGAAACAACGCGACAAGGTTTTCCCTTTCCCGGATCCGTTCGACGGAAAAATCCGGTTATTAGTGGGAACGATCCCATCGGAAACAATTTAAGGGGCTTTTTCCTTTGCGATGATCGTGTGCCTATATGGGGCTATTACACGGGAAGCCGTTCGGTCACGATTCCGACGATTACGATTCCGGCCGGTCCAATGACCTCTTCGCGCATGGGTTGGCTAAACTGTTGCTTGTCTTGTGCGCTGAAGGTAAGTAATAGCGAAAGTGCCAACAACATCTCCGCCTTGGCTTGTGTAGTTCAATGTCGCGGATCTGGCGCGTGCACTACTGCAGGATTATCCGCCATGCTCAAAACATAGTCGATGAGTTCGCGTTGGCAAAACAGCGTGGAAATAAGTGATTTGTAGTGTGAATGTTGGCATGCGTGCTTTGGCAGTTAAACGAACAAACAGCTGTATCTGGCGGGCCTGACAATCATAGGAGGCATGGTTTTTGTGTTATGCGATTGGCGCCATGTTGTGGTTGTTGTGTAATTAATTAAAGTTTTATTAGTTCACTTGAACTATGCATAACATCAAGATATAGTAACTTCCTCAATATACAGTTCTTTTGCTAGATGGATAAATGAAGCAGGGTGAACTAATAAAGTTTTAATTGTTCAAGAAACAATTGTGCCATCTAATTTTCTCCATAACCTTGCCTTATTTATTAGTGCTGGCCTTAGAATAGTTATTGACCTTTGCGAAAAAATACAATAAGATTACACGGACTTGAACTCTACTAAGGGAAAAAGGAAATAATAATTGAACGCCATACAAAGATTTCGGTATGAATTTAAAAATACCTCAATTATTTTCATCAAATAAAAATAACGTTTAATAACTGGATTCGAGTTATGAACATCGCAACCCGGAGACCTTCATGTCAAGAACCGTTGTAAACAAGTTCCTACTAGGTACATACTTTTTTTATTCTTTATTAAAGAGGCTTGCAGCCCTAGGCTGCATACTCATATGATAATTAATGATGATAATACTACCGTCTATTTGTTACGGTTCATTTTATTTTACATGTTAGTGACAAATGTTTGAGTGAAATTGTGTAAAATGTTCCATTCCTGAATGTTCTGTGTTTGGGCCTGAAGATAGGCAATAAAAATTATAGATAGAAAAATTCCCAGACACAGACTTTATATTGCTGGTGCCACATGGCACAAAATTAATTCGAGGTGAGCAAATAGGATCTGAATCCCTCACAAAATAGAGCTATGTATACAACGGGCTGTTGTAGACAAAATGCAAAACGCAATGAAAACACATTTGCGGGATTTGACTGATGGACCAAAATCTTATAAGGGAACCTCGTCATATCTCGCAATGGGTAACAAATTGGACGTTTCTCTCGGGGCACAAAGAGATCGTCAATCATTATAATTTGTTGAATGTGCTTATTGTTTATTTTGTATATTTGTAAAACTTTTAATTGTAATATATTGTAGCAAGCCACCTGCCTATATAGCATCGGTCACATCTGACAAACGATTTGATCCCGTTTATATTATTGTTCGTATTTCATCAAACTCCTGTATAAAGGTCCAAAAATGGTTGGGGTGGATCCATAAGCAGAGGCGCTTATGCAAAATCCACGGGATGAGTTGAGAATCTCCTTCTAGAAGAAAGTTCGTACAAACAATAATACAACCAAGCCCTCGTTTCCCAGATTGACCCAATAGCTACGATTTACATAGGGACACAGCAGTTATTGTCGTCCATCGCCGTCGTAGGGGCTAAAACCAACGAAAGCAACGTCCATTTTAGAACTCCACTATAGCAGAACGTTTCTCCTGACCTCACGATTTAGGACAGATGAGTTGGATGTCTCTCTTATTGGTTTTCGAGACTATGGCAAAAATGCCTGCCTTAACCCTTCTCATTTACGACTAAATTGATCTTTCCCGTCAGAAATTTTTATTCTGTCATTCGATTCTTTAATTTATTTAAGATCAACTTACTCAAAGAAACCAGATTTTATAACGCCTCTGTTTTAAAAATTGAAAATAAAATAATCGAAAAAGTACTGTTCTAAGACTTGACCCGTTTTTTTCCTCATGAATGTTGCGATTTTTATTATTTTCGGCCGATAGTGTGTCGTAATTTGAACCTTATGTGCGTTTTCAGAAGATGTGGTTTTATGTTAATTTAATAATGATAGTTTTGTGTCGGGAGTGGAATAATGGGAGTCGATTGTTTCCGATTAACGCGATTAGATTCCGTGACGTGCAACCAAATTATTTTCCAGATGTTTCACCGAAACAGCCTCTTCGGGTCACACTTCTGAACACCGTCATTGGCGAATTGTCTTAGTATCAAGACACTTTGTCCCGTTGTGAAGGAAAACCGTAAAACCACAGACAAACAGACATAACACTCGTCAAATTTCCATCGTTCACTGATTTACTGGTCGATTCAAATAATCATTAGTTGGCCAATCGATCACTCGTGGCGCGCGCATCGGATTTGCTCCGGTTTGACGTTTGCTCACTATTGCCATTTGGTTTGTGATTTGCCCAACTAACTGAAATCAACAGATGTCGTTAGTGCTTGAATGACGATGAATTTAATGAGTGAATGTTCAATGTGTTATGTCTGTTTGTCTGTGGTAAAACGATGACGGGAGTTTACCAGATGCTAATTGCGTTGGTTGCTTTCTCACCCTGTGGCAGTGAAGTCAGCGACATAGCCCAGTCTTACCCAAGCTCAAAACAATTTTCTTACCAGCCATACCATAAGTATCGTGAACGAGTTCCAATTCTTTCCCCTCGGGTGTATCGATTTAGGTAACAAAAGGCTCTCCACAATACGATAAGCGCAATAAATACTTTCTAATCATGTAGATATTTTATTATGAACTAATATCCCCTGGAGAGTAACTTAATTTGTGTGTAATGTGAGCAAGCGTCCTGCGAAACGCGGGACGCCTATCTGGATTGCGCCACTGGCTTGAAAATGGATCCTACAAAAATGCATTTCGCATAGATTTTGGCCCAAAAAAAATTGGAAAAATATTTGTAAGGCTGTATGAATTGTAATAAATTTGTAAAACGAAGTTGAAAAATGAAGCGTCCCGCGAAACGTCCCGACGTCTGGTCACATTATTTGTGTGGGATCTTTATGTTTTACGTAAAATAAAATTTAGTAGTGACGTTTATGTAGTGGTAGCAATGAGGTTATTTAAAAAAAAAAAGAAATTAAAATTAAACCAAATTTAATATTATTTAAATGTTATAAATCCTTGCATATTACAAATTCTTGAACATGCGATGTAACCAAGTTATGAAAGCTCAGAGCGTATTACTGACAATTCGCCAAAATGTAATTATATTGCAACTAATGAACTTGAAGGCATTAATGGTAAGACATGGCAACAAGGTATGAATGGCACTAATGGAGTGTTAACTCATCACTAATGAACCATGTCTCATATGTCCATAGATAAGAGTAAAAGAGGTAGAATTGTTTTGAGACAGTTTTGATCGAGCGACGTGATCGGACACGTTTTTGGCTCTTACTTTCTCAAGTTTTTTTTTATTCGGTCGTATTGGGGTGTGGCGCACATTGTCGCGTGCGGTTTCCTGACCCGATATGGGTGACATGGCGAAAAACTCGGTCGCGATCAGCGCATCGAAGCGTACCGCGAGTGACGACGAGGAAGCGGTAAGCAATGCAGCAAAGAAGCTGCTATCGAATAACGCCCATTACGGCTTAAAGGATGGCGATGCCGGTGACCCGCTGGCGAAGAAGAACCGAAAGAAGACGATTGCCCAGCAGCAACACGACCAGCTTCCCGACCGTAAGGAACGGTGACCCCAATCTTCGTGAAAGGAGACACGCCGAATCTGTTGCCAGCCATTCGAGACATGATCTCGAACAAGTACATCCTTGGCACTTTTCGGTTGTGCTCAGAGGGGGTGAAGCTCATGGTCTCCAACAAGGCCTCATTCGATTTTGTGGTGCAGTAGGAAGGAACAGGAAGGAATAGGAGTACTACACCACGACTTCCCAGGTACTAAACCACTAAAGGTAGTGCTACGCGGTATCGATGATATGGAGGAGCAGGAGCAGAAGCAGGACTACAACCAGTAGCGGTTCACAAAATCGCGCGGCACGATAAAAGCCATAAGTACCGTGACTAACTGTACCTCGTCCATCTCGAGCATGGATCCACCTCGCTCAAGGATCTTTAGGCGATTAAGGCGGTCAACAGTACCGTTATCGAATGGACAAAATACAAGCCCGTGCATCGCGACGTCACGCATTCCATGAACTGTTTTCAGTTCGGCCACGGTACCAGAAACTGCTTCATGGCTACCCGTTGCAACGAGTGTGGCAAAAACCACAGCACGGAGGAGTGTGACCGAGTTGGACCTCAAGTGTGCCAACTGTGGGGCAAAACATCGTGCCACAACGAAGGACTGTCCCAATCGCGCCGAGTTCGTAGAGATCCGGAAGAGGGCTTCCACCAAAAATCAGCCTGTG
This sequence comes from Armigeres subalbatus, assembly GCF_024139115.2. Classification (NCBI taxonomy): domain Eukaryota; kingdom Metazoa; phylum Arthropoda; class Insecta; order Diptera; family Culicidae; genus Armigeres; species Armigeres subalbatus. The sequence goes on along the minus strand of NC_085139.1, from coordinate 7,624,679 downwards.
CGTCGACCAGGTCCACCCCCGGCGCTGAATGAGATTAATTTTCCGGCCATCACGCCTACCCGTCGACCGATCCCGGTCCTTCCGCCGCTGCAGCCACACAAACGGCTCGCTGCATCGGTTCCATCCGCGGCACCCGATACCCAAGTACCATCGGCTCCCAGCCAATGGCCCCCACTTCTTCCTCCTGGATTCTTCTGGTTGAAGGTGACCCACCGCCTAACACATCGGAGCAGCTTGTTCCAATTTTAACACAACTGGCATCGCGACTACGCGGGTGCAAAACACGCTTCGACCAGATCTTCACCCTGGGCATGTTCGTCATCGAAAATGGCTGCTAGGGTGGGTCTGGTCAATTGAAACGCTTGCTCACTTAAGAGCAAAACTATTGAGCTGGTTGGTTTCCTCGACGTGCCTTTTATCACGGAAACACACCTGAAGACCGAGGTGAGCGTATATTCCGGACTTCCGTGTGGTGAGACTCGATCGGCCAACCTCCAGGGGAGGAGGTGTGGCCATTGCGCTGAGAAGCAATATCAATTGTTGTCTGCTACCAAGTCTCCAGCTCAAGTTCACCGAGGCCGCTGGGGTAGAAGTTACTACTTCCGTCGGCATTATCACCCTCATCGTGGCATACTGCCCAACGCAAGCCAAGGAGACCGATGGGACATCGGCCGCCCTCCGCAGAGACATCGTCAAACTAACGCGGCGCCAAAGGGCAGTACATTATCGCCGCGGCGATGGATGCGATCTGAATGCAAGACATCAAGCCTGGGGAAACTCAAGGAGCAATCGAAACGGCATGATATGGAGTAGCGATCTAGAAGAAGGCCATTACACCATCTTGAACCCGGACTCACCCACCCGGTTGAGCAGATCCGGGGTACATTCGACGCTCGATCTGTTCATCACGAACATGGATATGGATAACCAAATATTGCAGCCGGTTGTCTATCAGGAGCTGAGCTCCGATCATTATCCGGTGGTGGCCGAAATCGGCTCTTCGATCAACCGACACCAACTCTCCAGAAGAAACTATCATCGAGTAAACTGGCAGCGGTTCCAGCAGTGCATCGAGAACACCATCGATTACGAGGTGCGTCCAGAGACGCCAGAAAGTATCAATCGCCAGCTGTGCGCCATCGCAGAGGCAATCTCGGTGGCCAGAGAGTAGCATGTCCCAACGGCTAGTAAGGTAAGCACCTCTCTAACCATCGACACTCTCACCAAAAATCTCATTCGCCGTCGCAACGTGGTTCACAAGCAGTATCAACGTACTGGGCTGTCTGAACTTAAAACCCGTTGCAATCACATGACCAAAATGATCAAATCTAGAGTGGTGGACCTAAGAAATAATGATTTTTTCCTTCAAGATCCGCGCTCTCCCAAATTGTGCTAAGCCGTTTTGGAAGTTGACAAAAAATTTGAAAACAAAGCCTCGGTCCATTCCACCCTTGATCCTGCTAGAGTGCTAAACAATAATGCCTCTAAGGATCGCTTGATAACTCGACTGCTGAGATAGGTCGGCATTTCGTCAGCTCTCATAATCTTGGGCAAAACATCGTAAGTCCACATGAAGCTGCTGTTAGTGAGCATGCAAACAACATTCATCTTATTCCCAATAACTTCTCGGAGGAGTTGGAGATAACAACTGGTGAATTGTCGGCCTATATCAAATCATCCAAAAATATGAAGACCCTTGGTTTCAACAACATCTTCAACTTGGAGCTCAAGCATTTGAGTGTCCAGTTTTTTTATTCAACCAGTGCCTTCGACTTAGTTACTTCCCATCGTCCTGGAAGTCAACAAAAGTAATCCTCATCCGGAAACCTGGGAAAGACCCTTCCTCGCCCAAAAGCTATTTGAAAGGGCAATTCATTGCCGTCTACTTGATTTTGCCGATGAAAACAACATCATGCTCGAGGAACAGTTTGGATTCCGACGCGGTCGATCAACTGTGAACCAACTTACCCGAGTCACTAACATCCTCAGACAAGTTTGAACAAGTTTGTCTCCAAAACCTCCGCCATGGCGTTGCTCGATGTCGAGAAGGCATTTGACAATGTATGGCATGATGGACTGGTGTACAAACTACAACGCTACAATCTTCCCAGCTACCTCGTAAAGATTATCAAAAACTATCTGTCGGAAAGGACATTCCGGGTCACAATCAGCGGAGCGACTTCCGATGCGCACGGCATCATCGCAGGCGTCCCCCAGGGACTGTTTACCACCGACATGCCAGAACTTCTTGAAGACGGCATTTTGACACTGTTCGCAGATGACACATCGATATAAGGGACGAGTGATCAAAGCCCTTGTGCCTAATCTCCAACGTGGCCTGGATGTTTTGATAAGCTACCTCACCAGCTGGAAGATTTGTATCAACGCCAAGACCCAGGCCATCATCTTCCCCAACTCCAAATCCCCCAGATTTGTTCTGCCTGGGAATAGTAAAATCCCCCTAATGGCACATCCGTGGAATGGGCCGATACTGTTGACTACCTTGGCTTGACCCTCGACAGCAAGCTTATTTTCCGGCAACAGGTTGACAAGACGGCGACAAAGTGTAGCGATTTGCTAAAACTACTGTACCCTTTGATCAACCGCCGGTCGTCATTGTCCCTGAAGAATAAGCTTGCTGTCTACAAGCAAATCAACCTCTCTGTGATCGAATACGGCATGCTGGTCTGAGAGAGCTGCGCCAATACCCATCATCTGAAACTCCAGCGAGTACAGAACAAATTCCTACGGATGATTTTGAACACCCCTCCCAGGACTCGAAATTCTGAAGTCCATCGTCTGGCCGAGATGAAAACACTCGACGAACGCTTTGGGATTATCAAACGCCACGTTAGGTTATCAAATTTTGTAAATAGTAGTATAAGTGTAGGATTAGTTAGGTTATCAAATTTATAAAAGCCAGTGCCACATTAAGGTCATTATGACATAGGGGAACTGTTCCGTTTTCCATCTCACTGAACATATATTCATCTCATCGCAAAACAAATAAATACAGGGCCAATCTCGTCGCTTCTTTTTGCTAACACGCGTGCTCACTGGTGAAAAAAGTCACAAAAATAAGAAACAAGCCGAATTCCTTTTCATTGCTTTGTTTTTGATGGGATGGAAATAGGAGCTATGGGATGAAGTGTCAAACCGTTCCCCTATTTGATTTTAGCTCAAAATAATAACTTATAAATGATTAAAATAAAAACTAGAGCTGAAGGGCCAAATCGAGCGAACACTCAAAATGTCAAAACATTGTAACAATCAATCTAAAACAAATAAAATGAATTTAATTAAAAAAACAAATTCATAAAATTGTTTTGAATTTTTGGCGTATGTGTTGGAGCGCATCGAAGGTGGAACGTGCACCTGGGCGGAGACTACCATAGCGTAGTGCCCATTCCTGGACCAGGACCTACAGGAATAGGTCCGAGCGGCGGAGGACCTACAGGAGTAGGTCCGTGTCCTCGGAGGCATTGGTAGGCAGCGAGTAAACGGGTGGCACCGCCCCCTGCTGGTCGAAATGTCGCCGGAGGTAGCAGTTCCCGATGACGATCAAGTCAGAGAGCGGGTAGAACTGCTCTCTACTTAGATTGTCGTTCGGAGGTGGCAGCATTAGCTCCGATGAGGAGCTTTGGTTGTTCTGGTCGCGATAGTTTAGTATGATTAACTCCTTACTGAATGATTCGTTTAGTGTGTTAGAGGATCCTGGAGGGATAATTTTGTTTATTCATCTGTTGTGCACAAGTAATCTTTCACAATAGTATAAAGTAGAATATCATGAAAATGCATTTAGCAAAAGAACGAATAAAAGTGTAAAATCTTCAACAGCTGACTGGCAAGAATTTGAGTTAGAAACATAATAACATCAAATACTATAATTGTACTCCACCCAGTTTTCATTATTCTAGGATGCAATTTTAAACAGTTTCCGCCAAACATTTGAAAAAAGTTGCATGCGTGGAAGCTTAAAAACTAGTAACAAAACTACTGAAGAAATTTTAATCAAAATCAAATACTTTGATCGAGAATTTCTACAAAACAGCTTTGATATCATCGAATAGTTATTTCACACTCACAGTGATCAATATTTTTGTAAAATTTCTATCGTCGTGTAGACATTTTACGAATTCTTCATATTTTCATCCCCATAGAATTAATTCAAAATGATTAAATAAAATTCAAATTAAAAAAGCATATGAGGGCAAGGGATTTTTGAATTTTTTTTAACTCTTTTTTTTTTAACTCTTTGAATTTTTTTAACTCCCATAGAATTAATTCAAAATGATTAAATAAAATTCAAATTTAAAAAGCATATGAGGGCAAGGGATTTTTGAATTTTTTTTAACTCTTTTTCGTTTCAGAGAGCCAGGAAACCATTCGCCCCATCCGAAGAAGATCATCAGCTAGAAAACAAAGTGACCAATTTTTTTAGCAAAGTCACTTCCAACGTCTTTTCACAATTTTAATATCATTTGCTTATAATGATACTCCTAAACTATATACCCTTTCAATCATCCAGCTCATTGATATTCATGAGGGCGTCGGCGAGTCGCTGACCTCTCGTTAAGAAGATGTCATATCATCATTTCCTTCCATTTCCTCGTAACGATGTTGGGCGTGACCGGCAATGGTAGCTTTCATGCTTTATCATTCTGAACCTTTAATTGGATTACCATTGAACCCCAAATGGAAATCCATAAGCACTTGGGGTAAGCAACGCAGATGTAAAACTGCTTAAATCCATGGTAAGTGTATAAAAAAAGCTAAAAGTAAAATAACGATTTGAATAATCATGCATCGGCGATATAATGAGCTTCTGACATTTTCACCATAAACCTCGAATGGTAATTTCGAAAAATGTCATAACTCAGCTAGTGAGTTGAAAATGCAATTATTCGAGCCATGTTTTATTTCGCATAGTGGACATTATTTCCAGTTTTCTAACCAAATAAATATATTCTATTCTACATACCTGTACATCGTTTGGAAATCACAACACAACAAAGAATTTTAAAACAAAAATCCGCGTTTCTGTAAGATGGTTCCTCCTTCCTTTCTTCCAATCCCATAATTAAGTTGTAAGCAATTAGACAGCTTTCGAAAGCAGAAAATCGTACCAATCGATCGACCTAACCGGGGAGCAAACCGCTTCACTGGGATAAATGTCCATTACAAAAGTTAACTCCACTCGACCATCAAGCCTGTTTCTATAATCTGGTTTCGCAACGTCGTCGTCGTAATCGGGTCACAACCAATCTAGTAGTCCATAACCACTCAGTAGTGTTTTAGCGAATGTCCTCCCCATGCCTTCTTCTCTTCGATAACTTGATGGCTGGCTGTGGCAAACCACTTCGATGACTGGCCATACCCAGCCGGCCAAATCCATTGTGGATATCACAATCAACGTGTCTGCCACCATTATTATCCTGTCCACATTGAATTCCTACCTTGATGGTCAGATCGCATCTCTGATGACGAATCAATTAGCACGAGCCGTAATTGTACCTCACAATCTTTTTTTTGTCAAGTTCACGAAAACTTAATTTCGTTTAACAACACATCATCATTTAAATTGCCACTAAATTGCACTCATGTTGTCACATTTTCATAAATTGTCCCAACCCCCTTTGTTTAGAAGCGATAGCTCTGGGACCCCTACGCTTATCTTGTTAACGGCACCGCAATGGAAAACTCTTCGCTCCGTTGAACCCAATTCTATTCCAACATCGAAAATACCCCCATGCTAAACAATACACACAAATGATCCCCGTGGCCAATTTGGGAAAAATCTCACCAACGATCGTAGAGGCGAACCTTGATTGCAGCAAATCGGTTCGAACCACTTGCCTGCCGCAATTCACCTCAAATCCCGTACAGCAGCGGCGGCGATGACACGATATCCGTGTACGAGTTGACAACCACCGGGATCAGCACCGAACTCAGTTAGGCTGGCTGCGCGTTACGTCAGGCGTACTATGGCGATTATCTGGCAAATCCTCGAAACACGCGAAATATAGATCACGCGACCGTACGGTTTCGCGTCTGAATGCAGACTGCGGAACGCGTGCAACCGAGTGGGCTCTTTTGTTTTTCCGAGGGAGGGCTCGACCGACCGACTCGCGACGCGGTTGGCTTGATCGGTCGGTCCGTAAATGTAAATCGGATCGGAAAAGAAAAAGGCTCCCGTTCGACGAGGTCCGAAGAGCGCCAGCCAGCGTTCAAGAGTAAACTAAACTGGCTGGCGCACTAAGGTTCAAGTAAAAAGAGAAGGAATGATACATTTTACTTCGAACAAGGCAGAAGAAAACGTTTGATTTAACCTAGTGCAATTTTGCAAATTCTAATTCCACTAAAAGAGAATGGACAGATTTGGTCCAATGAGTCATATATTATCGGACAGATAACCACAAAACTGGAAGGAAAAGTGTCTTTGAAGTAAAAGTTGTGTATCCTGGTAGAAAGAAATCATGCAATTTATAGAGAATTATAAAAATAATTAAATTTGAAACTAAATTTAGTTCAATCTACGAGGCAGTTCAAGATCCCCGAGCCAAACGCCTTTTTGGTATTCCTTGATAATTACCTTGTTTGAGACGGCTGTAACATAACTAGACCTAAAATTAGGAAGGCTAGGCGGAAAAAGTATCAAAATGTACCTGTCGAGGCGAAAGTGAACACCATCTTTGCAAGGTTGCTGTCCGGCATTCTTCCAACATGCCCTTCCTATCCTACCCTTCCAGCTTTAGGTACCTTCTGGTACGTAGAGTTGGGCGAGCTCATGGTTCATCCTTCGCCGCCACATACCGTTCTCTTGCACACCGCCAAAGATGGACCCAAGTACTCGTATCTCGAATTTCCCGATTGCTTGCAAGTCCTCCTCGAGCATGGTTCAAAACTCATGTCTTGATTACCAGTCTGTTGCGCTCGGTTCTGTCAATCAGCATGTACTTTGTCTCCGACGTATTCGCCACCAGTCCAACTGTTGTTGCCTCATGTTTCAGGTGGGTGTACAGTTCTGCCATCTTTTCAAATGTTCGGCCAACAATTTCCATATTATCCGCGAAACAAATAAATTGACTGGATCTGTTGAAAATCATACCCCGACTGTCACTACAGCTATCGTATGCCGCCTTCAAATCGATTAATAGATGGTGCGTTGGGACCTAATATTCACGGCATTTTTGAAGGATTTGACGTACAGTAAATATTCGGTCCGTAGTCGAGTAGCCGCCAACAAAGCCGGCTTGATAACTTCTCACAAACTCATTCACTATTGATGAGAAGGCGGAAAATGACCCGGATATGATTCTGGGGACATTGGCCATAATAGGGATGGAATATGGAAATATGGGTATCAAACTTCAGTATTTTGCAAGACAATGTCATAAGGGATATAATTCTGGGGATATTGGCCATCATAAAGACAGTTCCAATCCCTTGAAGGAGCTTCCGGAAGGGCATTTTCCAAATACTACAAACAGTATCAAGCTACAGTCTGGGCCTCCAGTTAACCTTGCGAGCAAAGGCGTAAAAAAAGCGTAATCGCATCCACGTTCCAAGCCGTGGGTAGGACAAATGAGGGAAATTTAGAGATAGGCAATAGTTCTGGTGTTGAGGAACCGATGCACATTTTACATATAATGAATTTTAAATATAAAAACCCTGATTAATCCACCTAGCGGTGATGGAGCCTTTCTCGTGTGTTATAAAAATAGTATTTTGGCCATAACGAAACAATAGGACAGGATTCTCCGTAGAAAGCAACTTGTTGCGAGCAAATCGGTTTAGGATAAATGCCTGAAAAATGAGTGAGAAATTTTTACGCGCCTGTTTTTGGTATGAAAAAAAAAGTATTTGTCATAACTTCTGAGCCCATAGTCCGATCTGGCCATTTTTCAATAGGAAACAATGGGACAGGATTCTGCGTCGAATGCAACTTGTTGCAAGAAAATCGATTAAGGATAAGTGCCTAAAAAATATTACAGCCCTATGTAAGGACATAAACGGGAACGTTCTTACAAACGAGCATGAGGTGATCCAAAGGTGGCGGCAGCACTACAAAGAGAACCTGAATGGTGATGTGGCAGACAACGATGGCGAAATGGTAATGAACCTAGGAGTATGCGCGCAGGACATACGACTTCCGGATCCGAATATCCAAGAAATCCATGAGGAGATCGGCCGGCTGAAAAACAATAAAGCCACTGGAGTTGACCAACTACCAGGAGAGCTGTTTAAACACACTGGTAAGGCACTGGCTAGAGCGCTGCACTGGGTGATTACCAAGGTTTGGGAGGATGAGGTTCTGCCGCAGGAGTAGATGGAAGGTTTCGTGTGTCCCATCTACAAAAAGGGCGATAAGCTGGATTGTAGCAACTACCGCGCAATCACATTGCTGAACGCCGCCTACAAGGTACTCTCCCAAATTTTATGCCGCCGACTAATACCAATTACAAGAGAGTTCGTGGGGCAGTACCAGACGGGATTTATGGGTGAACGCTCTACCACAGACCAGGTGTTCGCCGTACGTCAGGTATTTCAGAAATGCCGCGAATACAACGTGCCCACACATCATTATAGACCTCAAAGCCGCATATGACACAATCGATCGGGACCAGCTATGGCAGCCAGTGGCGCTGGGAGTGGCCATGTCCTACGAATGAATGTTCCTGGATGGGACAGTCAAAGCATTGTCCTACCCATGAATTTTGGTAAAAACATATCATTAAGTTATTTTTTTTTAAGTTACAATACTAGCTGTCTTATAGGTTTGATTTCTAAACAGAATTTAAACAATATTCTTAAAGGTTTCTGGGAACCTGAAGTAGTAATCTGCTGATTGTTCTTCAAGACTCCAGGAAGTAATTTTTAATCCCAGAATTCGCGGAGATGAGCCAGCCTAGGGATGAAAAAAATGAAAGAAAAAAATCCCAGGACTGTTCAAAGATGACTAAAGGTTTTCCAGGAGGGATTGAACAGAAATTGTGAGAATTTGAAAATAGGATTGATTCAACATTCATAAAATTCTCTCTCGTTGATCACATTTAGAGCACGTTCAAATGGATTATTAAAAGCCAACGAGAAAAAGTTTTATAGCAATCTAAAAGGACCAATAAAGAAAATGGTGGGATCCGCAAACTCTATTCAAAGCTTGGTCAGATTTTCGGAAATCAGAAGCATTCCAAGATGAACAATGCATAGCATAGCTAGTTACGGTGTACTTCGTAGATTGGACATCAATATTACTCATGGTTCTTTTGCAATTTCTATCTAGATTGCTATCAGAGGTCAAAGCGGATGTAGTCCTTGATTTCAACCTAATGAAAAAAAAACACAAAATCATGAGGATTACTATGGAATTTTCACCGTAACTTAGAGAAGAATGAAGTGTTAAGTACCACGGAGTTGCATATTGAGTAAGATAATCGTTGGGTCAAGATTAATCTATAGCTGACAACGTGGCCATGGTAGATCTTACACCGTAACACACCACGTAGAACTGTCTACTCAACGTTATGGATTGAAGTACACCCAGCTTTTGTACATAGTTTGTTTTTGGTAGATTAAGATCTTCACCGTCAATGAAACAACTCCACGAAAAACATCAACATCTGAGCTTTTGCCCTAATTTTCCCTCTTTGTCCTACCCATGATTTGGAACGTGGATGCGCCTCTGATGGCAGCTAATGAAAACAGATTTCCGGATAAATTGATACGATTGATCAAGGCGACGATGGATCGGGCGATGTGCGTAGTTCGAGTTTCTGCTATTCAACATCGCTTTGGAGGGAGTAATACGAAGGGCAGGGATTGACACGAGAGTGGTACGATTTTCACGAAGTCCTTCCAGTTATTTGGTTTCGCCGACGACATTGATATCATAGCACGTAACTTTGAGAGGATGGAGGAAGCCTACATCAGACTGAAAAGCGTAGCTAAACGGATTGGACTAGGGTAAAACGACCTATTATGGAGGGGTTAAGCACCGTTTCAAAATAAAATTGATTACAAAAATTCTTCAAAATTACCTGTTGGTCGAATTCCACATTGTAGTAGTTGAATAGGATGCTCGTTAACTATAGTTTCGTAAATATTACGTGAATTGTGCTGAACTTATGTTGTTTTGTTTTTATCACAATAAAAACAAACTACCGCAATAATAGGACGCAGTTGCCTATCGTTGCGATATTTTTTGAAGGTCAGTCCTATTGTTGCGGTATTGCATGTAATTCTTATGGAGAGCGATACCGCAACAATAGGACCTTAGCACTACCGCAATAATAGGTTCAAGGGATTCAAATTTTTAACGAAAAATGTTGATTTTTCATCATTTTGAACGGAATTTTGTCAAACAAAAGCTGTTCTAGTCGTTAATTCGAAGAGTTTTAGCGCACCCACAATTGTTTTCAATGGTATTATATCCAGAATGGACTACTTTAACACTACCGCAACATTAGGGCATACCACAACGATAGGACGTTTTACCCTAGTCATCAACACGTCGAAGACGAAGTACATGATAGGAAGAGGCACAAGAGAGGTCAACGTAAGCCACCCACCACGAGTTTCTATCGGTGGTGAAGAAATCAAGGAGGTTGAAGGAGGTCGAAAGGAAAGTGCTGCGTACCATCTATGGTGGGGTGCAGATGCCGGACGGTACGTGGAGGAGGGGAACCCAAGCAACACGCGCAACATCTTTCAAATAGCTGTTTGTTCCAAATAAATTGCATTGAAGACATTGGCAATACATCGAGTCACATTAAAGACACTTTCCAGTTTCAGAAACACACAATGTTTCATTTCCGTTTAAGTGGCGCTGCAATATGCCACGCATCTGACTGCTTGGGTGGTTTGGAATTCAATGTGTTTCATATCAGAAACAAAACAGATAAGTTGCAGTATTAATAATTCTTCGGTTCATTGCTGTTACCACAATGTTTTCGATATGTTGCAAAACACTTTCAGCTCAGCTGAGCAGTATTTTATTTTTGAAAATCCCCTGCATGTTCCGCATAAAGTACATTGAAGTTACAAATGACTTTGTTGTTTATGTAGTGCACTTGTAGCAGAATCTCCAAATGGAATTGATGGTGTGATGGTTATAGTAAAGGGTTACAAATCTCAAGGTCCATGGTTCGATTCCTGGTTGGTTTCTATGTTTTTATTTTCATTGTAGCCTCAAGATGTTGCAAATAGGCTCCACCTCTTGCGCTTTTTGTGTCACAAAGGAGTTCCAAATACGACGCGTTGTGCATAACTCAGACCTTTAGTAAGTCACACCACAGTTGTTGTTACTCACTGAGAAACAAGTCGTGTTGCTTGGGAATGAACCACGAGTTGCATCAGCTGTTGGGAGAACCATCCATCGTTCAAACCGCGAAAGTCGAAAGACTGTGGTGGGCCGGGCACGTAGCCAGAATGTCGGACAGTAATCCGGTGAAAATGGTTCTCGACAGCGATCCGACGGGAACAAGAAGGCGAGGTGCACAGCGGGCAAGGTGGATCGATCAGGTGGAGAACGATTTGCGGACCCTCGGCAGACTGCGTGGTTGGCGAAGTGCAGCCACGGACCGAGCTCAATGGAGAAGACTTTTATGTGCAGCACAGGCCACTCCGGCCTTAGTCTGGTAATAAAAAAAGAGAGAACCCGGAAGAAGCCGCCGGCTTCGTGGAAAACCGCGTACACGATGGCTTTTTGCAGTTGAAGAGGACCTAAGGGCGCTCAATGTTCAGGGCGACTGGAAGCGTTTGGCCCAGGATCGAGTCCAATGGAGAAGGATACTTCCTTCGGCGTAGGTTCATCTAAGAGCTGTAGCCCATCAAGTATCAAGTACGTATACACCCGATTCTGTTTTTACACGGATTTTTTTTACACGGCCGTGTAAAAAAATCCCTTACAAAATTTTTGCAAAGTTGCTCCATTTTGCTTGATTTGTCGAGAAATCATAAAACTTTTTTTTCACGCATTTTCAAATTTTGAACTGAAAACTTTTTCTACACGGAACGCATCTCCCGTTTAAAAATTGAATGGGGTGTATATACTAGGTATTGTCTATCCGGAAAAAAATTAGACCGATTTTTATACCGAAGTTGGATTTTTCTCCAGATACAGGCAACTTTCCTAACTTCGGAAGTAGTGCGCTGAATTCGCCTAAAGATGCGCTAAACAACGCATCAATTAGTTTGACAGATAAAACTTCGGAAGAAAGTTCGGTTCGGAAGTCCCGACTTCCGAATTCTAAGTTGGTGCTACGCCGACAATATACAAAAAAGCGTGACAGAGGGGGAGGGAGGTCCAGAAATTTCAAAAAGTAGTAGACGTTATATTTGAATCGCTCCTAAGATAAAATGAACCGTAACAATGGTTAACCACATGTCTTTGACTACTGGGGAAGTACCATGATTATTTTGATTGCTATTTTGGTTGCTGCTCTTGTTCATATCAAGCTTACTTTGATGCTTTCAAATCAATGAGATATGGGATCATTCAAAAATGATGTTCACTCTTTGAGGGGGGAGGGGGATAAAGATTTTGTGACAGTGTGTACACTTAGTATACAAAAAAGCAAGACAGAGAAGGAGAAGGAGGGGTCTTAAAATCTCAAAAAGTAGTGGACGTCATATTTGAATCTCCCCTATTGTTTTTTCATCATTATCACCAAGTGCAATTTTACTGCCACACAGGAAGCTTTCTCAGAAATGAGAAACAAGGTCATTTGTATTCCACTTATTTCATTATGAAAGGGTTAATATGGGAGATTACTCTTTTATCTTCAAACTATTTCAGTAATTCATTATGCTGTATGTTAGAAATTGATATCACTGCTAACCTTTTCAAATCCTGGGGGAGAGCTAAATTTTTATTTAGGGAGGGAAATAAGATATTAGGTTTTTGACCTTTGTTAAATTAAAACACGAAATAAATCCTACTAATCACGCTTTGAAGGAAACATATGTTTTTATATTCGTTTCAAATCGACGGTAGACCGACAACCGTTTCAATACGTGATGAGTTGACTCCATTATATCGCTAGAGTTTTTGAACGGGATGAGAGGATATCAAGAAAAGTTGAAGATTAGGTATATTTGGTCCAGTAGGGGAGGGAATGATTTAATCAAAAAGAATGAGAACTCTAAAACAAAAATTGTAAGAGCTAGGGACGAACTGAAAGTCTTGGTGAACCGTTATGCTACAGACTTCATTTCTAGAAGCACCCCACCGCCAAAGAGAAAGCGTAGTGGTGGATATATATACAGACCTCCATCGTTTGAGTTTGCGAGATTCCACGATGAACTCGAAACGCTGTTATCAGCTCAAAGTTCAAATCAAATTTAAATAGCAGGGGATATAAACATTCCAATAAATATGATAAATAATAATGTTGTTCTACGATACAGAAGCCTTTTAGACTCCTATGATTGTATTTGTTCATACTCACATGTAACTCGCCCTAGCAGTAATAATGTTTTAGATCACTTTATCATGAGAAAAGAGAACTAGGAGGGTGTTGGAAATGATACTATTTTAATATCCGAAGTTAGTGATCGTCTGATTATAGTTTCATCAATTCAAACTTGCAATTCAAAAGAGTGTGTGGAACTCACAAAGAGAATCATAAGCAAAGCTAAACTAAACGATATTTTTACTACCTTTTTAAATAATTTTTCTTGCTATGAAAATGTTGACGAAACAATCAAAACAATAACATCTACTTTAATAGAATGGTTGCCGAATGTACTAGAATTAAACGTGAGAAAGTAAAAGTTAAAGTAAAGCATTACCCATGGTTAAATTATTATGTGTGGCAATGGATCAAATTGAAAAATAATTATAGAAAAAAAAGTTAAAAATAATCCCAGCAATAATCACTTGAGAGAGCCAATAAAACAAATAGTGCTAAAAAGCATGCAAAAATAAGTATTTTAGGCAACTTTTGGAATCTATAGAAAAATTTGAATGATTTCATGGGAAAAAAGAAAACTGTTGAGAAAATTGTTCTAAAACATGAAGGACACATAATCTCAAACAATTTTGAAATATGCGAAATATTTTACCAATTCTTTACAAACATAGGTACAAATTTAGCTGCTTCTGTTCCAGCGAATAATTATAACCTCTTGAGCACCGTATCTTGTTTAGAACAATCAATCTTCTTGCGTCCAGCTGATGTCGCTGAGGTTAATTTAATTATAAAATAGTTAAACGTTAAGTAAAGCTGGGGTCCCGATAACTTTCCAGCAAGTATCATCAAAACTAACGCGAATGTATTCGGTAGGGTTTTAACTCAACTCTTCAATCAAATACTAAACCAGGGAAAATACCCTGATTGCCTTAAAACTGCTGGAGTTATATTTTTAAATCTGGAGATGCTTGTGATACATGTAAAGAGACGTTCCGATACTTCAAAATATCGATATTTGATTCGATACGATAATCGAATCATAGTATCGATATCACCGATATATTGGAATGAAAATATCGATATATCGGATAATCATATGATATTATAGAAATGCGAATATTTAAAAGATATTTGCTGTTGGTGTTTGTTTTCACTTTTATTACTCCTTCACTCCTAAAAAGTAATTACAAATGACTTTTGTATATTAGTTTATCCCTGACAGTTTAACCCACTTGCGGCTAGAGGTGGCTCAACAATCATCGACGTCGAAGTTCGTCGTAGTTTTACCCGGTAGCGAAGGCGTTTAAGACATGACGCTGAATTCCCTTTTTTTCCATCCGTCTGAAATTCTTTGAAAAATTTAATTGAATTTTTAACAAATTTTCTGAAAATCCATTAACAATTCTTCAAATTGCCTTAAAAAGTTCTCCTTAAAATCTGTTTGCAACATATAAGGGAAAATATTAATTCTTTGAACAAAAACATTCTTTGTTCAGAATTTACAATAGAAAATCCATATTGTTATATTCCGATGGATCAAAGAAAATATCTCCTGAACTTGCTGAAATTTCGCATGACTGACAATTGTTTTTATTCACCACGAAAACTCTTCGAAAAAATGTAGTTTTACGGGTAATTATTATGTTCTTTTTCACGGATAATTATTCTAATTATTTTTAGCAGAAAATCTTTTTTTTCAGAATGCATTTACAAAATGTCCCCGAAAGTATTTTCAAAATATTTCTGAAAAATCTTTTCATTTCCCCAGGAATTTCTCTTCATTTTACACTCGGTTTCCTTCTAATTTTCCGAAAGAAATATCCACATAAAATTCTTGAAAATGTCTGCACGACATTCTTCTTCATTTCTACAGGAATTAATTCATCCTAATTTCTTACTTATTCTTTTGAAGCTTCGGTCCGTTTCGCAAATTGTAATCAAATTTAACTCAAAAGTGATAGTTCAATAATTTTAACCCTGCTTGTAGAGCAAGATAACTTTTGATAGATATCGAATAAATAATAATAGATTGGTCTTGCTGTGTAGCACCAGCCTTCATATAACCTTATTATAAATCTCATGAGATTATTTAATTTTCGATTTGTCACTTTTAGGTTTAATTTGATTTTGACATGATTCTGGATCATGTCATATATAATTGAATTAGCGCGAGAAATTAAAGTTCAACGACGTGAGAGATTTTGCATCATTTTTGGTGGTGATGCGTTGACAAAACTGTCAATAATGGCAGCACAACCTCAATCTAAATATATCATCCACGCTACCGAGAAAATCATGTTTTTATTAAAATACGGCATTTCAGATCCAACTGATGATAAGGCCGCAATAAAATTTGGTCTTTCTTTTGGCATATTTGTCTTTGTATAATGAGAGTAGAAAATAAAAAAGAAATGAGTAAATTTATAAAATTGCATAGCCAAACCCAAGAATGTTTTGGTAAAGTTCAATATTTTTTTATTTTTTCCATACAACATTAAATTCTCCCCTCAAAACCTAAAATTTGATCTCAAAATGTTGATGAGGGCTAAGGAGTCAGTAGTAGAAAATAATATTTGTAACGGTAAGGGAAGCATATTATTTTATTAGTACTTTCTTTTTTATCTATTCAATAACGTGAATGTTTAAATATTTAACTTTTTCACTCAGTACTTCTTAAATAAAATAAAATAATAATTTTGTTTCAGTCCGTCTTTTTCTTATTCGATATATTGATATCGAAAGCAAAATTATCGATATGACCGATATATTGAAAGCAAAATATCGATACAAAAATATCGGATATCGAAACAAATAAATCGATATTCCGATATATCGGAAATGTCAGAACGTATGTAACTATCGTCCTATCTCAACTTTATCGGTGTTTAGTAAAGTCTTTGAGAAACTACTTGTCAATAGAATCATGCATTTTCTAAATAGGCATGATGTGTTATATAAATACCAATTCGGATTTAGAAAAAGGATGTAGTACTACAACAGCAATTGTTGAGCTTGTAGATTTTCTGTTGCTAAATATTGAAGTGAAGTCGTCGTCCTCTGGGAATGTGATATCTGGGAGAGTGACCAATCGCCTTTGGTTCTACCTTAACTCTACTTTTATTATCTACTTACATACTATATATATATACATGATCAGGTAACTATCGAGAGGTAAATATTCATAATTATTTACCTATCGATGAGCTGCCTGGTTTTCATTGTCCTGCAGTGTTGTAAAATGTCATTTGCATTCGTTTGTATAATTTTCCCAGAACTTTTTCCAGAAGGTATCTATCAATTCATGATGTATGACGAACTTATAGCTCTTAAATGTGCCTACAACTTTGTCTAACAAGACATTGATGTAAAGATGTAATCTGAGGCGTGGGAGGCAAAATGTCATTCAAATGACATTATGTCAAATGACACGTGACATTTTGGACAGTTTTCACTCTCCAGCCTCAGATGATATATTTAGAGCAATGTACCCTTGGACAAAAGTATAGCCCTACTAAAGCGTTATGAGTACATCTAAAATTATGGAATAAATTTGGCTTCTAAAGAAAGTTATGAACAAATTAGTCAAATGACATGCAGATGACATTTTACAAGCCTGCGCTGATGTACCTTGACGGGTAGATGCTTTGAGACAATGTAGTGGTAGATCACCACAATATTGATCAGAAATGTATTGTTGGGGGTCTCTTTCTTCTTCTTCATTGGCATTACATCCCCATTACATTACATGGGACATTGCCGCCTCGCAGCTTAGTGTTCATTTAGCACTTCCACAGTTATCAACTGCGAGGTTGTAACCTGCGCACTACTACTGATTTTGTTTTGTACCGGGGAAGCAATTTTTGAGCTTCTAGTCTAGTGTACGGAACGAAGGTATGGGTCAATTTTCTTACAATTTTGTAATCCACCTCCACTAAACAACACGACAACAGAACATATCCACAACTCTTCATAGTCCATGACCTGCCAATATACCCTATTTGGCAAGATCATCGTGCCAGCGCATATGAAACGCTGCGGTGTGATAGAATCTGAATTCTGGGCTGATCCATATATCTGCAGATCAAACATATATACATGCCACCGGTTAGTCGATTAAACTGTATGCCATGTGGTAGATCATCTCCAATTGCCAGCTTTCTCTTGTGAAACAGCCATTGCTCTCCTCAGTGGCGCCGGGAGTGGGTGGGACAAGTAGGACATGTCCTACGCATGAATTTTTCTGGGTGGGACAGTCAAAGCATTGTCCTACCCATGATTACAGTAAGAACATATGAAGTTATTCGATGGTAAGAAATTTTTTGTTAGCAGAATGTTATTTTAAAGTTTAACAGAGTCCAAACAATAATCATAGATGCTTTTGAGATCCTGAAGAAAAAGACTGATTGTTCTTCAGGACTTCAGGCACTTTATAATCCATAAAGCTCTCAAAGATGTCTAAACTTTACTTCTTAGAATATATAAATATTTATTTAGAAGTTATGATATAGCACGATTATTAGAAGCCCACGGAAAAACTTTTCTTCAAACGTTAGTAGATCTATTGAAATTTGAGAAGCCAGAAACATACCGAAGTCCGCTCAAAATCTTATCCGTAAGGGTTTCTGAGCTCCCAAAACAGATTCTTTGGCAATCATGTGATTTTTGGTGGTTTGATTTGTATCGCTAGATCCATAACATTTTCTATAATAGGAAATGCTAGCAGTAAGCAATACTTTATTAAAACCATTGAGTATGTTTTCAAATTTCTGTGACTCCTAACTTCTTTTTGAAGCTTGTAAGGAGATATTTGATAATCGATAATAGAAAAACAATATTTGTCCTAAAAATCGAGGATTTTTTTGGGGGGGAAATGCTTATCTAATCTTCCGGTCAATGTCATCATATAGTGCATATACTCCTGTATATATACGATTGTGATGCATCACCAGTGCTACGATGTGCACGTATTACCTGGCAATCTAACTGCATTGATTGTCTGCCTTTTCAGAATTCCCAATAAAATTCCGTTGAAATATCACAAATGATGGTAATTGTTTGTGGAAAGGGAAAGAAAAGTGCAGTGGGTACTGGCCAAGTTCCCCTGGCGGTGCTAAAATGATAAGCGGGAACAATGCCTAATTTCATTTAAATCTTTTAGTATCATTAGTGATTAGCACACGTTATTATTTTATGTGGGGGCAAGCATGGAACATATTTTTTCAACGCGGGTGTCAGGCGGCTGACCCATGCTCGACCAAAATAGTAAAATTTAGCTAGAATATTTTAATTTTGTTTGATTGTTTGCTATTGAATTTTATATCAGAAATCGCGAAAATACTTGAAATAAAACTTTGTAAAAGTTTAGTATAATTATCTTTAAAAAGGCATGGTTTGATTTTTGTATTCGATGAACCTAGAAGAATCGTTTTGCTCACTGAGCAGAAAGTACAAATTTGGTAAATTTAAATTTGTTCAACGGATATTTGTTGATAGATTGAGGTTAAGAAATCGTCTGTAAATAATTTAAAGAATAAACTGTAAATAAAATTGATATTAGCATACTCTTTCGACAGCCGGCTGGCAAGAGTTTAAATAAAACAGGTAAACAACATAGTCTGTGGGTCGAATTGCCAGCTTGAGGCAAACCTCCATGACCTACCTTACCCTACCAAACCACCGACTCTGTAGAACTTATGAGGGCGTCGCCAAGTCGGGGGCCTCTCGTTAAGTAAGTTCTACATCAACATTTCCTTTCCTATCCCTAGTTACGGTAAAGATGGGCGTGGCCGGGAGTAGTAATCCTCATGCTTATGCCATTGTTATCTTAGATTGGAATCAAGGGTAACTCCCCACCTTGATTTCCGATAGCAATCTGGATAAGGATTCCATAAGAAACATGAGTATCACTAGTGTCCAATCTACGAAGTATACCGTAACAACGCTAACGCTAACGCTAACGCTAAAAATCGAGGATTTTTTTTTCAAATTATATAAATATTCTGTAGGTAAGGATTTTTCAAGCCTTGATTATTTTTAAAATTGATTAAATGGAAAACATAACTTTCCCATAGCGAAATGGATTTCATATCAACATGGAACAGTTATGCTTTCAGTGGTAGTATTAAGTATAGTTAGAATGTGCATTGTGCATCGATTTCTCATTACCAGAATTGTTGCCCAATTCGTAGACAAGCTCAGTGGTCTAGTGGATATCATTTCTGCCTACACAGCAAATAGTTTTGAATATTCAATTACGTGTAAAATTGCAGCTGAACCCATTGAGCGAATTAACATTCAATATTCAATTAAATTTGACTGTATTTTACTAGCAAGCACCGTTTAAGTTTATTTTGATTTAACAGAACAGTAAGATGAATTGAATATTGCGTTTATTTGCATGCTCCAAATATGTGCATGAAAATACATTTAAAATCGCAACATATTTTTATCTGTGTACAAGCAGGAGGTCATGAGCTCGACCGCAGCCTTTACCTTTTCCTATTCTGTATTTCTTAATTCTTTTTGTGTTTCACGATTTACCAAAACTATTCCTACCGTTATACCTGACTGTTCCATAACTGACTGACTGTTCCATAACCTTCTGTGGCACCGATAAGAGGACGTAGCTCCTTTCTAAGTATAGATGTCCCAAATAAAATCATTATTTGTGTAAACGGATGGAAGTGATGCTACTTCCATTCAATAGTCCACCCAAGTAACATTTTTAATTTAATAAGGATCTCCAAAACCATAATATGCTTTCCATGACCTTCACAAAAACAAGCATAAAATCAAAATGCTTCTGGAGTAGGTTTGTAACACCTGCGAATTTATACGCTCCGCTAATACTAGACTGTAGCCCAAATCAGTATTTTCCATTTGTCCTACCCACGACTCGGAACGTGGATGCGCCTCTGGCTCTCCTTATCTGATAAAACTAAGAGATAAGAGAATGACCACTGACCACTACAACTAGGAACAACGTTATATCCCGAACGGAACTTTGATCAGATCAGTTGCTAGTTAAATCTCAAGCAGGCAATACCGTTTTCTGTGCTCTTTGCCTGACTAGCAGTAATCAATTTGTAGTGCTACCTAACCTATAATACAGTGATCATAGTGGTGCGGTAGAGGGTGAGTTGAGATAGGCTGTGCAGGAGGTAAAGAGTGGTGATAATTTCAGTGGATATAGATTTAATTAAATTTGAACCTACAGCCTCAAACCCTCAGCTTTCAAATGAATGCATGACGATGCATGTAGCGATGGCAGAGTAGAGCAATAGTGATTACGTGAGATCGGTAAGCAAGGAAGATAAATATCTAAATAGTTTCCGAAATGTATTCGACTGGAGCGCTGAAGTGATCATTCAATGCTGTTCTCATACAGGCCCGTCTTTTCTATCCAAAATTCTGCATGGCGGTGACATTCATCGCTCTGGTGGTGTGGTGACGTAGCATCCCACCATGGCCACTGAATTACTGGATCTCGGAGTTGCTGGCTTCCCGCCAGTAGTCATGGACTTTCTGTTCCGGGCCAATTCTAGCAGTCTACGTGGGATACACGCACGACACGGACACCATACAGTAGGATAAGTACTAAAACTTAGAATGTAAGTACACTTAGGATATAAGTAACACTTTAATAAACATCACCTACAGTTTTGCATGTAAAATTTATACTTTTGCTTTGGAACACGATGACTCGATTCGTCTTCTTTTTTGTTGGTTTCGCTGTACTTATTTCGAACCAGGTTTGTAGGCAGAATTGGTAAGTGGGTCAATGGGACCAGTATCAGTACATCTTCTTTCCACCTATTTTGTCTTCGTCTCATGCGACTCCCCCCTTTCCTCGGGCGGGGAGATGACAAGGTTTCTAAGCCAAGTTACCATTTCTGCATTCGTATATCATGAGGCTTACACGACGATACTTTTATGCCCAAGGAAGTTGAGACAATTTCCAATCCGAAAATTGCCTAGACTGGCACCGAGAATCAAACCCAGCCATTCTCAGCATGGTCTTGCTTTGTAGCTGCGCATCTTACCGCACGGCTAAGGAGAGAACTTGGAGGTCTCTTTATTGACCTCAAAAAGGCGTTTGACACGTTGAACCACAATATTCTTTTGCAGAAACTGGAGTGCTATGGTTAATGTGATCAGACGTCATACAGCCTTACAAATATTTTTCCAATTTTTTTTGGGCAGATTCTATGCGAAATGTACTTTTGGAGAATCTATTTTCAAGCCAGTGACGCAGTCCAGACAGTCGTCCCGCGTTTCGCAGGACGCATGCTGGTCACATTAGCTATGGTATACGTGGCCTAGCTACTGATATCATTCGAAGCTATTTAAACGACAGGAAACAGTTTGTAGTTCTGAACGATGCCCGAAGTACCTCAAGGTCTATCGATATTGGGGTTCCACAAGGGAGCAACATCGGGGCTCTTCTATTCTTGATTTATATCAATGATATTGGAAATCTACGATTAAAAAGAATACCGAAATTATTTGACGACATCTGACGACATAGAACTTTTCTACCCAGATGCTGATGCTTCGTCCATCATACAACATGTAACAAGTGATATGAACTTGCTTATGAAATATTTTGATACCAATCTTCTTTCATTGAATTTGTCTAAAACAAAATACATGTTATTTATTCTCCGAGGAAAAAAAATATCCACACAATGATCCATGCGTAGGGATTCAGGTGATCGAGAAGGTTCAAACTTCGCACTTCAAATATCTAGGTTTGATATTGGACCCTATATTCTCTTGCAACAGCCATCCCGAGTAGACGAAAATAGCTCAATAATATCAAATGTTGATAAGATATCAAAATGAGATATGGAAGTGATTGATATAAGAGATAAAAGATCAGACGATAATATCAATATTTTGCACTGAAATATCATAAAAAGATCAAGCTATGCTATTTGTAAGAAGTGATCAATAACATGTGCCATTAGTTTGTTCTTATCCATAGCATATCTTGATATTTAAATGATATTTCGGTGCAAATTTTTGATATTGTTGCCTGTTCTTTTATCTCTTATATCAATCAAGTCCATATCATGTTTTGTTATTCTGTTCATAGCTTCTGCCCGGGATATACAGCAAATTCGAAAAAGAATATCGGCTTTGTGTGGTCTTATGTATCGTGTTAGAAAATTTGTGCCACAACGTGCACTTTTCAGTTATTATTATGGCTGTATTCACTCCCTTTTACAATACCTTATAATCGTATGGGGTCATGCTAGCAAGTCCAATATAAGAAAACTACAAGTCCTACAGAAGAGATGCCTGAAATTATAATTCAACTGCCGCAATTATATCCTACCAGTCAACTCTATACAAACGGTTATCATAGTATCCTTTCACTTCGCGGATTATGCAAGTTACATACTTGTTTATTTGTGTATTTGTGTATTTGAGATCAAAATTTGCACTACAATATCACGCTTACTACTATGAATCACGTGCATAATACTAGATCCGCAAATAATTTATTATTGATAAGAAAATTATTTTGAGCTTTATTATTATCAATTTCCCACCTTATCGGCCGCGACGATTTGAAATCGTCACAAAGCAAATCGTCGCCGAAATCGTCGCCAGTAAAAATGGCCATAAGATCTGTCAGATCAACTGTGAACAAAATTGTTTGATTTCAATAATCACATTATTTCCCGAAATTTAGTACTATTTTTCATGCATATTTTCATAATTTGGCTTTGAACTACCACAGATTGAAAATAATGATATTGGCGACGATTTTAAAGGTGCTTAAAAAGTGATCGGCGCGTTTTGTTACCAGCGAAACTGACAATATGTTCGAGAGCATTAACTTGTCTGGGTCACATGCTTATCTCTTTCTACGGTCCATCTTCATATAATTTACTACCAGAATATTTGAAAAACATAAATAGTCGTCTCTTATTCAAAAACAAATTAAAACTATATTTCAAATCAAAAATAAATGATTTCTTGTTATAACTTGCCAGTCATAAATATGAAAATACACTCTTTTTTTTAATTTTTGACCCTTCCTTCGGAAGTGTCTATAATTTCACTTTGTATGCGTTACGCAGGTGTGTTACGTATTGATCTATCAAGAAATCTCGTGAATTATTAAATAAAATGTATGGTATTTTAAACAAATACACTTTGACATTGAAAATATAATTATAACAAATAATATGACATGGAATTATGCCTATTTTTCTGATTTGTTTCAAAGAAACAAATGATTTTAATTTAGGAACATATAGAGGCATGTATAAGAAAATCTTCTCAGAAAAGCAAAAAACGTAAAAATTGAAAGGGATTTCAAAAATTTCTTCAGTGGGAGCTAGATAGCAAAAGGTGAGCATGTTTTGAGACACTAATAGATCACTTGTATGCATGCATGTATGTGTGCGTATGTGTGCAAATTCTGAAATTTACTACCATAAAAATCTCGCTCATTTTTAAGGTATTGAACAAGTTTAGTTTTACCAAATTAGGCATCCATAAGGCGAAATATATGTTATTATTGAACGCTATTGAGTTTCGCTCAGATCAATGACTGATTTAGTTAGTTCTGGATTAATTAATATCGAGGTCTCTGGAAATTACGAGTACAATATATTAAACCACCGTTACGATAGTTACTAACCATGTCACAATAGTTATTCAATCCGACGAGCACCTTATAGATAGGCAGCATGAAGCACAGTACGTTATCATTCGTTAAGTTGTTATTCAACCCATGACATCCGCCTTTGAGTAGGCAACGGTAAATCACCGTGGGAAGCTGAGTAGTTTTATCTCGGCTTAAATACTGGAGTCTGGAAAAAAATCCTGATAACTAAAAGGAAGGGTCAAAATCTCACTGTAGGTGGATTAATCTGGGTTTTCTACACTATATCGGCTTATTTTCATTTTTCGCTACTCTAATAGGAATCTCTCAAAAGGAACCACTAGGTACACCCTGATAAACTTATAGCTGTAATTGCTCATCACACATACCTTAGCATTTTAATTGATTTGTATTTTTTGTTAGTCTTCTTTGTTTGTTTAAAATATTAGATGCGTCCATTTCCAGGAAGCTCTATGTGCGAGTTTCTTGGTGTGGGGGAAGTGGCGGTCCAAAAAAAAAAATCAAAAATCTCACACTATAATGAATCATTATATTATAACAAAATAGGTAATGAAAATACATATTTGCATTTCTTGTTAGCTCGAATCGACACCAGAATTCGCGTGAACTATCATAAAGCATTGAGCGAACATATAAGTACGAAAGAGCAGCTGCGGTTGCACAAAATCAATAGGCTTATATCGCCTTTCCCACTTCGTCCGTTCTAAGTCTGACACTCCTACTGTTCTCGTGCTAATCCACGCCATCGCCGAAGCAGCCAGCGGCTAGCTGCGCAGGGTGTGCTGCCGACAGGAAACTCTATCCTGCACCAATCTCATTAATCCAAATCCACATCCATTCCAATCGTCGTTGGTCGTGATGGAACAAAGAGGAGAATTGGTATGTGGTCTATGTGTTTCGCGTAGGGCGCCAAGCGTATCGATCCCATTCTGCACCAACCAAGTGCACAGGTGAGTGGCAGAGGCGACGACCTCCGCGATTGAGTGATCCACGGAGAACTGTTTGTTATACTTATTCAAAAATGTAATTACTTGATCAAGTTTGTAATAATTGTTCCGAATTTTTGAAAAAAGACTATCCACGTCTTTGTTCAATAGGAAAGCATCTTCGAAAACCAAAACCATTCATGAATGCATGAAAAAAGGTAGGCGATTCGCCTGTCAATTTCGTTTCACGTATTGCATCGTACGATCGCGTGTCAGATCGATCTTTTTCGAATTGTGTGCTGTAAAGCCCGTGTACCGTGTAAGCCTATGGCATTTGAATGCTCATTATTGACCAACAAGTGGCTCGTTTCCATCTCATGAGAAGCAACCTTTAAGAACGTGGTTTTACCAGGGTAGCTTTTGTTGATATCAACAATGTGCCAATCAAATTAGGAGTGACTGTGAAGTTGCGTTGAATTGATCTGCCACGTAATTCATCATATTTTATGGAAAGTCAACACCCAAACAGCCTTGAAGATTATGTTGTTTTTTAGATTTATGATTTTTGTGAAACCTATAATATTCACCTACTCTTGCATGAGCGTTTAACCGGATCCTTTTGCGAACGCGACCAGGCTATATGTACCTATGTCTAGCCGCATGAGTTTATCGAGAGGGCCGCTGCCTGGTCTTGAAATCGATCTAAATTACAATAAATGGGTAATAACTCACCTTCTTCGGATAGCAATTGTCCGTATTTTATCGGACAAGGCAACGCAACACGGACGGAGCAGCGGCATCGCCGTCCACCATCTGAACGAGCAAGCTGGTCAGCGGATAATAATACTGAGGCGTTGGGATTGGTCAGTGTCAAACATTAGCCGATAATTGTGTAAAGGGCTCAGTGCGGCAGGCGTTTGAGCAAGTTTGAACTGGATTGTTGCGGTGATCGGAGATATGGTGAAGAAAAGTGCATATAACCGGTCACGATCAGGATTGTAGTATGAAGATTGAAAGGGAAAATTTGAATAATTCAACAAAGTTTTTAGATCTCTGATTAAATAAATCGAAAACATCTACTTGATGACAACATGTCACGTTGTTATCTTTCTTCTATAGGTGATACAAATGCGATCTTCGATCTTCAAGACGGAGCAGACAATGACTACGGTAATTAAACATGAGACACTAAATAGAAGAAACATTTGCCGATAGCTCATTTCAAAAGCTGAATATTAGAAAGTGATGTTTGATAGACTCGAACTGCCTTGCCTATGTTATGTCTTAACTAGGATTATAAGAGTATAACAATTGTAATCCAATAGCCCCAGCACTTGTAACGCTTGTCGTAGTTAGGTCTGGAGGCCAGAAACCTCACAAATTTGGCAAAAAGATGAACCTTAACAGTTCAACTTTAACATCGCATCGTCAATAGACTGATTCACTCATGCATGTTTTGAATTTTCTTGAAAGCGCCAGGTCTCATGTTAGCCTTTCGAGCAAAGGTGTAGGATTGCCAATCTGAAGATGGCGTTCGATTCTTAGCCCGGCCCTAGGATGTTTTCGGATACAGCAGGCCAAGTTCCAGTTGGAATGTAGAGCCATTGACGAAAAAGAAGAATAATAAAATGCCAGATTTTTATGATCTCAGTTTATCTCAATCCAAACCAAATACAGTTGCAATCACTAAATTTCTAAAATAAAGTAATTAAAAATTCAAACCCAGTCCAAATTAAATTCAAGTCAAATCCAGATCCATTTCTATATCACCTACATCCAATTCAAATTTGATCCGACACAAATTAAAACCAAATCCAAACCCAATCGAAATCCAATCCGAATCCAAATCCATTTCAAACCTATTTTAAATTTTGTCCAAACCTAATCCCAACCCAATTCTAATTTAATCTAAATAAAAAATGAAGCAAAACCAATTCCAATCCATATCCAATCCTAATCCATTTTAAATCAAATCCGAATTCAATGCAAATCCAATCAAAATTTAAATCCAACCCATATCCAAATCATATTCAATCCAATATTAAAAATCTAAAAATCCGAATTAAATTGAAATCTAATCTAAATAAATCTAAATCAATCAAATTCGAATACAATCTGAATCAAAATCCAGTCGAAATCCTGGTCGAATCCATTCCAAATTCAAAAAAAGATTCAATCCGAATCTAATCCATAATTTAATGCAAATCCAACTCAACCCAATCCCAATTCCTAAATCAACCAATTCGAATTCAATTGAAATCCAATCATAAGCAAATCAAATCCAAATAAATCAAAATTCAATCAAATCCAAATCCAAACTGAATCAAAATTCAGCGAAATCCTCTTCGAATCCAATCCAAATCCAACCAAAACCAATCCAAGTTCAATCGAAATCCAATTCAAACTAAATTCAAATCTAATAAAATCGAAATCCATAATCGAAATCCAATCCAATTCAAACTCAATCAAATCCATTTCAAATAAAATCCAAGTCAAATCCAATAAAATTCCAATTCAAATCCTACTCAAATCTCAATCCAATTCAATCGAAAATCCAATCCAATCGAAATTCAATTCAAATCCAATCCGATTTCAATCTAAGCCCAAATAAAATCCAATTCAATAAAACAATCAAAACACAATTCATTTCTAAGCCAAATCAAATCCAAATAAAAGTTCAAATCCAAACCCAGTTCAAATCCCTTCCAAGAACTTTTCTAATCCAATCCAAATATAATCAAAATCCAATCTTAATCCAATTGATATCCAATCCCAATCTGAATCTAATCAAATCCTGGTGACGACTGTCAACTTGTTCTTCTCGAAGGCATTCCTCCAACGTTACCCGGATTAATGGCAACCGAACAATGCAACGATCAATGGATGCACGGCATGGAAAAACGGACACAAAGGACTCACGATGAGATGGACTGGCAACAACAACAGTAAATGAGTAATGGAAATCTAAACAAATAGTAGATATCGGCATAGTAGCGGTTAAGTAACACAGAGTGCCTATCAAATAAAGAATGGAATAAAAAAAACCCGACGCGAACCCGTCGGGCTAAGGGTTTCAAAACCCGTAACCGACCATTTCTAGTCTGCCCGGTATAAGGCAAAAGGAGTTGATAATGTCTTTAAAAAAACGCGTCGCCCGGTATAAGGAGAAGGGAGTAGTAACGCCTTCTATGAATGGATGCATCCGCTCGGTATTAGATGAAAGGAGTTGATAATGCATTCTTTAAAAGAACGCGTCAGCCCGGTATAAGGCGAAAGGAGTTGATAATTTCTTCTTTAAAAGAACGCGTCTGCCCGGTATAAGGCGAAAGGAGTTGGTAATGCTTTCTTTGTATGGATGCGTCGGCCCGGTATAAGGCAAAAGTAGTTAATAAAACCTTCTTCAAATGAACGAATCTGCCCGGTATAAGGCGAAGGAAGGGGTATTGCTATCTTTAAAAAGTTGCGTCTGCCCGGTAAAAGCGAAGAGAGGATGTTATGCAATATTAAAATTAATACGTTTTTTTTGGTATAAGGCGAAAGGAAGAAATAAAGGATTATTCATAAAAACGTAAAAACAAACTAAAAAGAGGAGATAATCCCTTCATTACATCTGACCCATCTGCCAGATATTATAAAGGATTTGTAAGGGACAATTGAAATTTTGAAAACTACTTCTACATATCCTGGGAGAACTTCCTTAGCCGTGCGGGAAGATGCGTGCTGCCAAGCAAGACTTTGCAGAAGGAGACTGGGTTCAACTTCTGGCCCGGTCTAGAAAATCTATCTTTTTTTTTCGACTTTTTTAGGTATAAAAGTTTTAACGTGTTATACGAATGCAAAAAAAAATTGTAATATGGCTTAGAAACTTCGCAGGTAATAATTGAGGAATTTCTGAATGAGCACTAACCTATTATTGTTATTAATATTCCGGGAAATGGTGCATTTCGCGAAATGGTACATTCTGCCAAAAGTCATTCGGCGAAAAGGTACAAACCGCCAAATGTCGTACCGCGAAAAGTTACAAACCGCCAAATGTTATTCCGCGAAATGTTCAACCGCGAAATAGTTTTCGGCGAAATGTTATACATTCGCAAAGGCGTTTACTCGTTCAATGGGAAATATAGAAATTATTATGTATGAAAGTTCGCATGATGCTCACGTGAAGCAGGCATAACGCCGTAATCGTTTCGTAGAAAGCATGCATAAGCCAAGTATATGTAGGCCGATTTCCAGAAGGCAATGGAGGAAATTATTTTTTCTTTAAAAGTAGGCACTTGCCCAGATTGAGGCATTGATGGATGTGATAGCTTCTTTAAAAGGAGGCGTTTATCCGGAATAAGGCAATGATGGATGTGCTCCCATGTTTAAAAGTAGGTGTTTGAGGTTAAAAAAGCTGTTAAAGAGCTGAAAAACAATAAGGCTGCTGGGAAAGACCAGCTCCCGGCTGAACTTCTCAAACATGGCAGTGAGCAGTTTTATGAAGTTCGGCACCATATTATGTCTAAAATATGGGAAGCCGAGGAATTGCCTGCCAGCTGGTTGGACGGCCTCATTTGCCCTCTCTTTAAGAAAGGGCACCCTCCTTAATTCGGCGCACAAAATTATGTCCCGTATTTTGTTCAACAGATTGAGACCGCTTGAAGAGTCCTCCGTCGGCGAATACCATGCAGGTTTTCGTGAGGGCCAATCAACGACGGATCAAATGTTTACCCTGAGACAAATCCTTGGTAAATTCCGGGAGTACAACTTGCAGAACTTTCAAGGCGGCGCACGATTCAGTGAAACGGAACGAATTATGGCAAATTATGCTTGAACACGGGTTTCCGGCGAAACTCAAGTGTAAGGTTTGCGGATGAAATATCGACGTCATTTGTTACCTAAGGATTAAAGGATTAAAGCAGGGCGATGCACTCCCGAATCTACTGTCCAATATAACGCTCGAGGGAGCGATCAGGAGAGCTGGTGTGCAAAGAAGCGGTATCATTATCACAAGATCACAGATTCTCCTGGGATTTGCGGACCATATCGATATTATCGGGATTGATCGCCGTGCCGTGGAAGAGGCTTTTGTGCCTTTTAAGAGGGAGACAGCGAGAATTGGACTCACGATCAATACCAGAAAAGCGAAGTACATGGTTGCTGGCAATCAACGTGGGTTCATTAGTGGTGGTGGTAGCAAAATGGTGCTGGATGGTGAAAAATTTGAAGTGGTAGAAGAATTTGTGGATTTTGGAACACTAGTGACGTGTGATAATGATGTTACCAAATCCAAACCAAACCTAATCTAAATCTAAACCAGATCCTATCTAAATCCAATCTAAATCCAATCCAATTCAAATAAAAACCAATCCGAAGTCAATCCAAATCCAATCAACTTCGAATCCAATATGATCCAAATCCTGTCCAAATCCAATCCTATTTAAAAACAAATCCAATTAAAATCCAATCTGAATCTAAGTTTAATCCGAATTCAATCCAAATCAACATAAATCAAATCCGAATCCAATGAACAAACCCAATTCAAATAAAATCCAATTAAAAACCAATCAAAATTTAATTCCAATTCTATTTAAGTCCAATAGAAATCCAATGCGAATCTAAAATAAATCGAATTCGAATCCGATCAAAATTCAAATCCAATCTAAGCCCAATTCAAATTCAATCCGAATTCAATCCAAATCCAATAAAAAAAAACAATTAAAACCCAAGCCAAATCTAATCAAATGAAAATTCAAATCCAAACCCAATCTAAATAAAATTCAATACAAACCCAAAACAAATCTGCTTTTCATCCTCTCAAAAAAATCATCAAACTAGAACGTTATCCATGTTAAGTCTAAATTCAACCAAATTTCTAATTAAATATAGTCCACAAACAATCCAAAACCATGCCTCAAAGTCTTACCAATCCGGAAGAAAGAAAAATTCCCCTTCTTGCATAGGAATTGGAATTAAATTCTCAGGGTCATACTCTCTCCGGAATAAATAAAACGCTTTGAAATGATACTCGCTCCGTAAAAAATATTTCGGTGTCCTACTCGATCCTGAATAAACAAAGCGCCTCGGAGTCTTACGCGCTACAGAATTAACAAAGCATCTCGATTCCTACTCGCTTAAACCAAACAACTCGGAATAAACCAAAAATGCCTAGAAATCCTATTCATTTCGGAATAAACAAAACGCATAAAGCGCACCGGATCCCTACTCGCTCCGGAATTGACAAAACATGCCTCGGAGTCCTCATCGCGTTAGAATAAACAAAACGCTGTGGAGCCCTACTCGCTCCGGAATAAATAAAACGCTTTGAAATAATACTCGCTCCAGAAAATAAAATATTTCAGTGTCCTACTCGCTCCGGAATAAACAAAGCGGTTTGGATTTCTACACGTTCCGGAATGAAGGGGGGGGGGGGGGGCGGGGTCCTACTTGCTCCGTAACGAACAGAAAATGGCTTGGAGTTCTATCCGCATCAAGATAAGCGAAGCACCTCAGAGCCCTACTCGCTCCGGAATAAACAAAAATGCCTTAGAATCCTACTCGCTCCAGAATCAACGAAGCACCACGAATCCTACTCGTTTCGGAATTAACAAAAAATGTCTCGGACTTCTCCTCGCTTTAGAATAAACAAAGCGCTTTGGAGCCCTACTGGCTCCGTAACTGAGAACACCAGCAACACAGTCTATGTTGGGTCCGTAATTCGTCCTCCACCTGATCGATTAATCTCGGTCGCTGTGCACCTCGCCTCCTTGTGCCCGTCGGATCGATGTCGAGAACCATTTTCATCGGGTTACTGTTCAACATGATGCAACTCGTGGTTTATCCACCTTCATAAACATACCGTCCGCCATCTGCGCCGCAGCATAACTGGTATGCAGAACTTTCCTTTTTAACGAGATGAGCAGACCAAGGGTCGAAATAATAATAATGAAAACTTTTCTTTAGAAAACTTCAAGTGCGAATTAGTCCTCAACGAGCATTGTCCCGGTCTCGTGTCCGTAGAGCACTACCGGTTGAATGAGTTTGGTACGGCGGCGAACTCTATTCGATCGGAGCGTTTTGAGGAATCCAAAGTACGTGATTTCTTGCCACGATGCGTTTCCGAGTATCTGTGCTGGTATAGTTATCAGAGATCACCAGTCAGTGAGACCAAGTATACGAAGTCTTCAATCACCTCGATTTATTCACCACTGAAACAACCTAATGGTGGATGGTAAACGTTGTCCTCTCTTGAGTTTCTTCCTATAATATATTTTATCTTCGATGTGTTGATGACTAGTCCGATCCCCTTTTCTACTCTCTTTAGTCTAATGTAGACTTCCTCCATCTGCTTAATGTTCCGTGCCATAATATCGATGATGTCGGCGAAACCAAACAGCTGAACAGACTTCGTTAAAATCGTACCACTCGTGTCAATCCCTGCCTTTCGTATTACTTCCTTCAAAGCGATGTTGAATAGCAGATACGAAAGACCATCACCTTGTCGTACCTAACCCTTTGTGCGTTTTAAATGGACTTGAGAATTTCCATCTATCGTCGCCTCAACCAACCGTGTGATTTTATCCGGAAACCCCTATTTGTTTTACTGTGACATTTTAGTTGCCATAGCTGGTCTCGATCCGATGTATAATAGGCGGCTTTGAAGCCGATGAATAGATGATGTTTGTATTGAATCCCGCCTGGTACTAGCTCACGAACTCTCTTGCAAATGTTGTGTAATGTTTATTGTTAACATCTTTACACTGAAGAAATTGTACATGGTGAAAACTGGAAACAGATATTCAAGCCCATTTACTACAATGCTTAGCAAACTAAATCGCTTTCATCAATTTCTATTGAATCCAACATGAATGCGGTTCGAAGATTATGTTACGTTTATGCGGAGTAATTCAAATAGAAGACCCTAAACTCGAATCCAGCCAACCAGCGCAGTTTGCTTGGTAGCCATGCATCTTACCGCTAAGCAATCAAAATCCTAACAAATCAATCTACTAAAAGTTGTGTCCTTCCATTTGTACTTTTGCTTCAAACTGAAATAAATCAATTCTCCGATAAATGCGACCGCAGATATTCCCAAACCGATGCCCACCAGGAAAAAAGCGCCTTCGATATGCGCGACTGTCAAAACAATCTGCACGTCACCATGACCACCGCCACCTCCGCCGCTCGAACCCGAATCGATACGGATCTTATTACTCTCCACTTGCCACTTCCCTAGCAGCCCGGACTCGCTTATCCTTCTAATCAGATCGTTGATCTTCGGCAAGATATGAAAGTCTTTCTTCACCATCATTTCCACCGGGTACGTCTGTATATTAGCGGTCCTAGGGAAGCAGAACATCTCCGCTTCACCGATGGTCTTGCTGTTCTGAGAATGTGCTCTGGAGACTGCCACCGCTACAAATTGCTCCGAATTCAAACGCGCTAGACAATCATCTACATCAGGGCATGTCTGGTAAACACTGGCAACATGTTTAGAGACATGATCCGGCTTATCGAAGAAAACCAGAGTGTTCTCCGGTCCTACGAAGCTGAAGGATTTCTCTATAGCGGCTTCCGCCGTACTGATCTGTTTCTCAAAACGGGGTCGTGTCATGACGGTTATGAGGAAACTGTGATGGGCAACGTCCCAGTGCATCCCGTAGAACATGTACACTAGTAGGAACAGCCGAATGGATAACCGTTGCGGCCAATAAGTCGCGGAGAGACCCAACGACAGAGCCAATGACTGTACCAACATCCAGGAATAGTTCTCCGGGTAACCTTCTTCGAAGAAGTTGAAGCCTGCGATAACGCCCGCAGAAACGAAAATGATTCCTATGGCCAACATCCAGATCCAGATGTTGAAAATGATGAACACGTTGGGCCACTTGGGTGCTAGTCGGGCCGGTGGAACGCACCACGTCAGGTCATCCTGGTAGTAGGGGATGGTGGACGAGAGGAGCTTCCGGCTGATGGGGTTCTCGTACAAACCACCGATCATGATGTCGGATTGCCTGTTTGGGAAAAAGATTCTTAAAATTGAAATAAGGAATTTGCCTCGAATTAAGCTATACTAACCTTTTAATCAAATCAGCGTAGAACCCGATGTCTTTGTTGACCGTAATCCGCGCCGTTGCTCTTTCTCCATCAATAATCCTATACATGGGTATGAGTTTTAAACGAGCGGAAATAGCTTCAATCATCAACACTTCAAAACCTTTCTCAACAGACGTTCCGTTTCCAACTACGAACGGTTCCCAAATAGCGGTAGACACCTTCAGCGGACAATCGTTGAAGTATTTGGGAATCTTTGGCTCAAATTCGGAGAAGAAATGCTGCTCCCGAAACACCCATTCCGTGTTCCGAAAACTGTCGGATAACGTTAGCGAAGAATCATTGAAGAATGTATCATTGTGGTATTCTACAAATGATTCGTCCTCTCGGGTATCATCCGCTTGTTCCGGCTCATCAACGACTATTTCTACATACTCGCACTCATCAATCATTCGGATGTTGATTATTTCATCGGCACAACGCCCATTCTCGTATGGAAACCAAGACCAAACTTCCAAGACGCTCGTATTGTACCTCTGAACCATGACGTTGACATTCAGAAACCAATAATCGAATAGCTTTTGCAACGCCTTTCGAACTTCAACTTCGAAAACCTCTGGCGTCATTTCCGAGGTGAACAAAATTACCACCTGGGCCAACGGATTCAACGTCGGTAATCTTCTGAACATGCTTATGTGGGAAGCTAACTCGGAAGCCTCACGCACCATCAGAAAGTAATTTTTGGCCCTATCCGTCACGTGCGAAGCATCAGGGTGCAGCCGACGACTGTTCTTCGGCATGATTCCCATCTCATGCCGCGGATCTTCGTGAAAAGATTTCAGAAGATTAATCTGGAACAGCGACGAGTCCGGTTTGAGGTAAATCAACCCCAGCGAACCCTTAATGGCGCGTTCGGATTTGTAATACTTGTCACATAGGTGTTTCACACAGGGAACTATCGTCACGAGATTCTCGGGCGACTCGAGAAGTATGTCCTCGGGAAGGGCATACACAAGCACCGGACTAAGAGTGGAAATCAAAACAATATACCACAACATGTTTGCCTGCGGGGGCATTTGCAGTGCTGAGCTTTATAAAGAATCGGAGTTATAAACAAAATTGCTCTCCGATCGCCCGTATGTAATCAATTTCAAATTACCGAGTAAATATTTGAACTGACACCAATTTGGTGCGGGGGAAGGTACGCGATGAAGGCAGAAATCATTTATAGAAAGGGTGCTGGCTTGTTGGGCGCAATTATTGACGATTATAATCAATAATACTGTCGGGCACGCACATTAAATTAGTGTTCGACATTCTTGTCTTATGAAAAAGTGACGTATGCGCTAATTTACTGCCTATGGGTTTTTATTTTTCTGTTCATCGAGCTCTTGATGAGTACTAACTCGATAACACCATATTTTGAAAATGGCGTATACGTCAGTTTTTCAGATTACGGCTGTATAACTACATTGTTAGCAAATAAATTGCCCAATTATCTTGCGAAAATAATACGGTTTTGATTGTTTTTACTTTATGCAATCCAAACCTAATGTGAAAAGATTTTAATTTTATTGTATTTTCAAAACAATTGAGGTCTTTTCATAGGAATTAGGAAATTCAGAAAAAAAAGGTTATGATACGGCATCTTATAAAACAAAATTTAACCAAAATTAGGTATTTTCGACATGCTGGGATTTCTCAATTTTAACAATTTTGGGATGATAATCAGAATCCATTGACTCTAAATTGAGAGAATGGGCCACTGTTCCGAAAACTAGACCAGACCAGATAGCGGATTTGAAGGGGATGAAAAAAAATATATCGACATAACACCCTTCAAAACGACAGAACAATTCGCGACTACGAAGCTAATTTATTCACAAACAATCTAACAGTTTTTTTATTGTAAAAGAACAAAAAGGAGGTAATCGCAACAAATTTTACACACATTTAATGCCTCGCACATGAATAATAATGAGTTAGCGCCATAGGAGTAAGAACAGAAGGCCTTCGCTTCGTTTTATAGTCCCGAATTAGATTTTGCATGGGTTGTTGCAGTTAGTTACGAGACGTCTGGTCACATTAAGTTAGTACAGTCTATATCGTTACTAGATACTGTGTCACGATCTGCACTCTACAATTGTCACTGGATTTCAGAAGATTCATTAAGATTTACTAAGATAAATACTCAAATTTGACCGTTGGATGAATTTGATTGCACCACGATCATCTAGATTAATAAATGTATCATAAATAGCATGTTAATCAATTTCGGACATGTCTACTAACCTGAAAGGCTGGAAAACAAACGATTATTTGGGCGGCACGTCGTGACAGAAGTATAACAAATGGTCGTGTTGGAAAAGCAAGTGAGCAACTGTTGTCGGTAATTGCCGCATTATGACAACGTGACTCAACTACCGAGTTAGTCCGAAAATGATTCAAGATCGCATGAGTGTTGCCCTCAGTCCCTCGAGAACCACCTCAAGTGTGTTTATTTGAGTTAATTGAATTGAAAATTGACATACCAATCCGTTCGGAACGATCGTGTTTCGTGGGAAAAGGACGCCACTTGAGGTGTATTGTGGTGTCACGACCCCTTTTTTATGCGCACAATCCAAGCAAACCATGCACCTCTGGGTAGTCCTGATTCTGAATCCATAATTTGCAATCACTGTCCGCCTGCTGCGCTGTTTTTTTCTCGCGATCGTCCCAAGATCACCCAGTTCTTTCATGTTGGCATTGAGCGTGTTACTGTGCGTGTGTGTTTGCACCAAGATTGATTTTTTTCGGTTTTGAACATTCTTCTCGATAATTGGCATTTACCCATATGTCCGATTGGAGGGTGTAAAACTTGATTGTGTTTTTCGGGTGTTTATTTTTAGTGCGGGATCGGTTTCCTTTTCATTGAAATGGCAAAGTTGTTTTCGTCTGATTACTGTTGATAGTCAAAACAAGTTTATATTCATCGTGTAATCCGACGATTCTGTAGATGGAAAGTCAATCTTCCATTCAAAGTAAAACAAGGGCCGTCCAGACTCGATCTGATCGAAATTCACTTTCAAAACAAGTAATCTAATACGAGTGACCTAACTCCACAATGGAATAAGCAAAGCATGCTACACCGACGCAACGTGTTGAGAGTTACGTGACGTACCTACGAACCACAGTCCACAAATCCATTGTTCTGGCATAACATTTCGATAATCGGTCAGGGTGTCACATACGATTTGTACGATCGACGCGTGACAAGTAGATTTTTGTAGTGACATCGGATATACTATGTACCGGGTAACAAGATATGCCAGTTATCGTCATTGGGTGGCGAAAGAGAATGGCTCAATGAGTTTATGTTCACCTGTCATAAGACGAGTTAATACTATTCAATGTAATTCCGTGTGTCAGTCAGTTCTCTACATCACGACGTTCTATATCTCGTTATCACTCCCTATGTCGATGGTGTTCTCGGTCTCTTCAATCTACATCAGGGTTCGGATTTCTCACTCACTCACGCGACAACTGATCACTCCACCATGCATTTTATCCGGATAAATTACAGTGCGATAAACTCCGGCACAAGCGATGGTGCGAAAAATTGTTATCCTTCTTCCCATGCTTCGCGAAAATCAAATGCCGCTTGCTTTGCCACTCCAAGCTGATTGAATCTAACGATGCGCCACGATAAGCAAAAGGTTTAATACAGGAGTTTTTCCGTTCGCTTTCAATCAATTCATGTGGTGGTGTGGTTTTAGTGGGCACTCTGAACATTTTAAAATTGTTTTGGGTTCGAATCCCGTTGCGGTCCTAAATTTTTGTAAATATGCTTGTAAAATTTATCCGATGAGGCGACGAGAAGGAAAATTTGTGGATTAAAATAAAATTATCCGGCGATCTGGCGCTCACGAATTTATCACCCGCCATTCTATCCGGATAAAAATGTTATGTGAGAATACTTCCTCACAGGGGGACCATGAAAAATCACACTCCGCTAAATGGATTAATCGCAGGTTTTTATTCATATGAGTGAGAATTCCGAAGCCTGATCTACATACATTCTTGCTTTCTACACCCAACCAGAGACTGCAGCATTTTATTGCAATCTCGCATTAGTTAGTTAGATTGCATTAAGTAAACGGCAAGTCCTTGCATTAGGTATCCGGTCACGAGAAAATATGAACTGGTTATGTGTTTGTGTCTACATCGAATCTAATTTTACACTCCCATCAAGGAATGAAATGCTGTATACTTCGACAACCTCAGTCACCTTACAAAAAAAAATCGGCCAGAGATGGGTGTGGAACCTGGACCCTCCACACTTAGTGCATCTTGAATGACGCGCTAACCATTTGGACTATATACCAGATGAGGAAAGCAGCAACCAAAGGCTATCACAATCCACATTTCATGTTATGTGGATGTGATAATCATCATATAATGGCAAGTGGGAGGGTAACAGGGATAACAGGAATGAGTGATACAAGTGGAATTAGCACCATGCAAACTTGTGTCCTTTTCCGTCATCAAGCTAAATGGAATTGGGAAGGAAATTTCCAAATTCGAGACCAACTCAAAATTAGGAGAGATTTCAAACGCTAATAGCGTCTTTATCTTTCAATGAATTTTCGAAATTTTCTTATCAACTGATTCGGAAACTCTCCAGCAGTTTGCCAATTCCATCGATACTATTGTTTATCAACGTTAACCTACCGTCATACGGGGCTTCTTTTGACAAATCGGGGGCTACTTTACTATACTACTACTATTACGGGGGCTACTACTATTAAATTGCCATTATTATCATTTGGGTGTCCTGTTGATACTTGGATGGTAACTTTCTGTTTCAAATTTAGTATTTTTTTCGGAAATCAGAAGTCAGAAGAAGCCCAGCACGACGGTATTAAAAATGTTCATGCATCCCCAACACGGACATCAGGGGTGGCATTGTGCATCTCGATTCGAACGTAATTCTATCGACTCGAACATGTTTGGCATTACGGCTTTCGATTCGATCTCGAAAACGACTCATCGTTCGAGTATGCTCGAGGAGGTACAAGAATAACGAGATGTTTTGGCATTATGGAGACGTCACCTTTATAGCTTTCGAATGTTGTTCGAGAGTCATTTCTTGCTGAAAGATTTTCATTATATTTGTTATTATTTCTCTACGGGAAGAGTATAAATGTTTCATTATTGTATTTTGAAGGAAAGAATGTCATTAGTATACCTACTTTTATTGTTTCCAGACAATATGCAATCTCTAATTATCCCGAAATCCTCGTAAAAACGACTTCAACTTAAATCGTTTTTTTTTTTGCAGTTTTCACGTAGGGGAACGGTTTGCCACTTCATCTCATAGCTCCTATTTCCATCCCATCAAAAACAAAGCAATGGAATGGAATTTGTTGACAAAAAGAAGCGACGACTTTGGTGCCGTATTTCTTTGTTTATCGATGAGATGGATATATGTACAGTGAGATGAAGATCGGAACAGTTCCCCTATTTCTTGACAATTTCGATAAAACGCGTGAAAAATCTATGGGGAAAATCTGCGTAAAAACGTATATATTCCAGAATCTACGTCAAAATAGTTGAGTTAAATGAAAAAACGCGCAAGAGATAACCCAAGTGCATCTAACTAAAACACATGGAAACATCAAAGTAATTTATTATCGAATTCTTTTTTAGCTTTAAATTATTTAGCTCAAAATCGGATATGTGGCATAAACTCGAATAAATATAATAAATGCTAAAGCATTTGATGAGTTTGATTACTCTACGCATGCGGTCGCGTGTACTGAGACGACTAATGACGGTGGAAGACCGACATTTGATTACAATTAGAGCAATCAAACTAAACAAATGCTTTAGAAAAGCCATGCAAAGCCAAGACATTTAACAAAAACAAAATGGTTTTCGTACGGCCGAGTTGCCGAATAATAAAACTTATAATTTGTGTCGTAACTATATCTCAATTTATAAAACATGTCGTATCGGCATAATGTTTTAATCGGTTTCAACTGTTCAATAAATAATATTGCTTTTATAGTCATTGGAACGATTTGCTTGTTTATAAATTAACTGCCAATTCATGCCATGAAGGATTTCCAACAGGCAACATGCTACACGTAGATGAAATTACTCTTATTCTCTTTGTTTACTCACATTCGCAATGCTCTGAAGGTTGTCTCTCCAGCGGGCGGCATGATAAACACGGAGACAGCTATCTCTTATTCTCTCTGTTTACATTTCGTTTGACAGAACATACTCGATTGAGCTAGTACAGCACCATTCGAAATCTTGTACTGCGACTGAATGAAGTCGAACGAAATACATAATGCCGCAATTTTTTCGAAACGAATGCAAAAACGTACGAATCGAGTGATTCGATTCGAGATGCGCAATGTCACCCCAGGTTGATGTAAGGTACAGCCCTTTGGCCCACTGCTTCGTTTTCCCTGCGTATGAAATGACCCGTGTTTCGCATGCACGCATCATTCCAGTTTGTGGCAGCAGCGTGTAGGGACGTGCTTTTTGCTCGTGCATTTTATCCAAGTGTTTTTTCTCGTTAGTTTGATGTGTTTACGTTTTCGCTTCGTCGCGTTAGTGTTAATTTCTCCCGGATCCGTCATGGGAGACTCGGTCGCGGGAAAGGTGCTGAAGCGCACTGCATTTGGAGGCGCAGGTAACCCCACCAAGCAGCTTTTTCAGAGCAACGTATATTCGTAGTTGCCAATCGATGATGCCGGCAGTCCGCCGAAGAAATGAAAGAAGCAGCAATCGCAGCATCTGAAATTCTTGAAATTCCTCCGGGAGTTCTGATGAAAATTTGTCCGCGAATCCTGATGAAAACTTTTCCGGGAGCTACCTAGGGCATTCTTTCGGAAATTCTTCCGAAAATTACTTAGGGATTTTTTCCGAGAATTACTTGGGGAATTCTTCCGGGAACTATTTCGGAAATTCCTCCGTGAATTCATTCTATAATTCCTTCAAGAATCCATTCGGAAATTGCTCCGGTGATTCTTTCGGGAATTCCTCCGGCGTTTTCTTTAGGAATTCTTCTGTCGATTCCTTCGGAGATTCTTCCGGGAATATCTCCGGGAATTCCTTCGGGAAATCTTCCGGGAACTATCAAAGGAATAAACGAAGACATTTCCGAAGGATGGAAGGATTTCCTGGAGAAATTTCTTCCGGGAACTACTTCAGAAATTCTTCCGGAAATTCCTTTAGGAATTCATTCTATAATTTCATTTGGAAATTCCTCCGACGATTCGTTCAAGAATTCCTCCGGCGTTTTTTTCGGGAATTCTGCCGGAGATTCCTTCGGAGATTCTTCCGGGAATTTAATCGAGAATTCCTCCGGGAGTTCCTTCAAGAATTCCGCCGAGAGATCCTTCGAGAATTTCTCCGGAAGTTTCCCGAAAAATTTTCCAGAGAAATTCACGGAAGAATCTGCAAAGATATTCCCGTAGAATCTCCAAAGGAATCGCCGGGAGAATCTACGAAGGAACCACCGGGAGAAATCCAAAAGAATGGCGAAAAAATTCCCAAAGGAATCAACAAAGACATTTCTGAAGGATTTACCCGGAGGAATTTATGGAGGAATTTCCAGAGAAATTTCCCGAAAGAACTCCCGGCGGAATTTCCGAAGGGATTCCCGGAGAAATTCTTGAAGAAATTTCAGTATGAATTCCCGAAAGAATTCCCAGAGAAATTTCCGAAGCTATTCCCAGAGGAATTCCCAAAGGAATTTACGGAAAAATTTCCAAAGGAATTCCCAGAGGAATTTTCAAAGGATTTCCCAGATGAATTCCCAAAGGAATTCCCAGAGGTATTTCCAAAGGAATTCCAAGAGGAATTCCCAAAGGA
This sequence comes from Armigeres subalbatus, assembly GCF_024139115.2. Taxonomy (NCBI): domain Eukaryota; kingdom Metazoa; phylum Arthropoda; class Insecta; order Diptera; family Culicidae; genus Armigeres; species Armigeres subalbatus. Next base: position 7,582,797 of record NC_085139.1, on the reverse strand, counting down.
ATTTCCAGAGGTATTCCCGAAGGAATTCCAAGAGGAATTCCCAAAAGAATTCCAAGAAGAATTCCCAAAAGAATTCCCAGAGGAATTCCCAAAGGAATATCCAAAGGAATTCTCAGAGGAATTCCCAAAGTAATTCCCAGAGGAATTCTCACTGGAAATCCAACAGGATCCCAAAGGAATTCCCACAGGTATTCTCAAAGCAATTCCCTCAGGAATTCTCAAAGGAATTCCCACAGGATCTCAGAGGAATTCTCATTGGAATTTCCATAGGAATTACCACAGTAATTCTCAAAAGAATTCCCACAGGAATTCCCAAAGGAATTTCCACAGGAATTTCCAGAGGAATTCCTAGAAAAATTCCCAGAGGAATTCCCAAAGGAATTTCTAGAGGAATTCCCAAAGGCATTTCCAGAGGAATTCCCGAAGGAATTCCTAGAGAAATTCTCGGAGGAATTCTCGAAGATATTTTCTGAGGAATTCTCGAAGGAATAACTGTAGGAATTTCCGAAGGAACTCCCTACAGAACTCCCAGGGGGTTCTTCAGAGGAATCCATGGTGAAATTTCAATTAAATTCCAAAATTTTAATTGAATTCCGAAAGATTTTTTGAAGAAATTGAGATGGGACTCCCGGAGGATTTCTCAAAGGAATTTGACAAGGAATTTCGTTGGAGTTACCGAAGATTTCCAGAGGAAGTTCTACATGAATTCCAGGAAATTCTTCTAATAGAAGATCTATTAATAACGTAACGCAAAAATTGGTCATTTTAACCCCCCTCTCCCCTATGTCACACTTTTTGTATGAATCATTTAAAATTATTGTATGGATTGTCACACTTCGGGTAACCCCCCTCCTCCTCTAAAAGTTACGTAATTTATGGATATTTTTTATCTATTGCGTTTATTTGACAGGCCCAGGCGTGTATAACATTTAACGGAGCCGAGACTCTTTATGATATTTACAATCGATATCATCTTATTATCAACAGTTAGTAAGGGGAAAGGGGTATAGAGCAAGATACTCGTGGCGACTCAAGGTTAGATTGCGTAATTTCAGGACGGACGAGGTTGGCTTGAGGTATTACAGCTGCTCATCCGGATATTTGACATCATTAACGGTATGGCGTAGCGTCCTGCTCGAGTTGTGGTTCGTCAGGGAGCATCTTCCGGATGGCCATAGCTTCGTGTTAGAGAGAACAATAAGACAAAGATAAGAAAAAACCGAGAAAGAAAAAAAAATGGATATTATACTTTTATGTCAGACGAGCAAAAAAAGGCATAGATGGCCTGCATATAAACCACATCGCGATCCCACAAAACACCTTTTACTTCCCCGTAGAGTTTTTTTTTTCCCTCGGGCCACGAGGGTAACCAATAGTTGCTCTCTGGAGGCGTCGATAATTTATGGATACTAAAGAGTTTAACGGAAAAAAGTTTGCAGAGCTTCCAATACGTGCTGGAAGTTTATCAGGAATTCCTGAAATGCAATGCGGATTCCCGGAGGGATTCCCAGTAGAAAATTCATTTCGAACTAGCGCTGCATATCGGTTTAATTCCAAACTATCAACCATTTACAATACTGCCCATGATCGCATATTTGTAACAATCGAAAAAATTAGGGTTGAGAAAAATGGGAGGATAATGTTTGAGATACACATAAGTATGGAAATCTGAACGATCTTCTAAAAATTATTAGAAATTACGTACAAATCTTCTCTTGTTGATTTCTTCGGTAACAACATTTGCATTACTTGGTATTTGAGTAAAAATTAGTTGCGTAAATTTTTGCTTGGCTGCTATTTCCATGGTATACAGCCGACAACATTCTTCGGTGTTACTGTTATGCGGTCACTTTGCTCAATGTTGGTGATTTGCTGCTTTTTTAAGGTTTTTCAGAACAAACCTTCTGATTTCATCTAGCCAACTGAAAGAACCAACTATTTGCAGACGAATCACAAGCTTATCTCAAAATCACAAAACATGCAAATGTTACTAATATGTGATCATGGGTGGCTTGTTGTCCCACACAAGTCAAAGTCGACGATGGCACGTCGGCCGAACTACGAAGGGATATAGTAAAGCTCACTCGGCGCAGGGGCAGTTCATCTTCGCCTGCGCCGAGTGAGCAAAGCACCAAATGGTGAGGCAACACCGCCTCAAACCGGAACGGAGTCATCTGGTCCAACGACGAGTAAGAGGACCACTACACCATCCTGAGCCCTGAGAGCCCTACCCGATGACACTGTCTTGGGCCACGAACATGAACGATCACTTCTCCCATCCGATCGTCTTCCTGAAACTCAGGTGGCTGAAGTTGGAACTTCGGTGAATTGACACGAGCTAGCCCGGCGTAACTATCACTAAGACGACTGGGGTCGGTTTCAACGGTGCGTGGACAAGAACATCGACTACCAGCGGCATCCAGTGTCATCCGAAGACGTCGGCGCTCTCCCTAGCCCTCGAGCAACATGTATCAAAAGCCCGTCAGGTAAGCAATACCCTAGCCATTGATACACTCACCAAATGTACCACGCATTTTGTTACCAGTAGAACAGACAATATCATCAATTATGTCACAAAAATATCATTGGATTGCGATTACTAATTTACTAATAAATGTGTTCAAAAGTTGTTCACAATTCGGATTTTTTAATTAACATGTAATTCCTTAAACATCCTAGAACTTTGTCAAACAGATCATTGTTCTAAATAAAGTGTGAGACATGAGAGCTAAATTTAAAACAAAAATGTTACGGAATGTCACGACATTTATGTTATTTGACACTAATTCGGTTCTCACGCCGTCAATTCCAAATTTGGAAGAAAAAGGAAATAGGAAAAAGTTATAGGATTCTTCAAGGGCTACATGTTAATAAAAAAAAAACACAATTGCATGTTAATATAAAAATACACAACACAAAACACGATCATAGAGCGTTGGGTGTATGAGATAAAAAGGAGCTTTTCTCTCTTTGCTAATCACGACCTATTCCAGTGCTGATCGTGACCCTATCATTGTTGCGTAGGTCGCTGCCGATCTGACATAAACATATTATACTCAAAGAGATAGAATCCAAAATATGACTGCTCAGTGCTCAGACACACTCAATACCCATCAATACAAAATGTAAGTGATATAATTGTACAATTAGGCAATCAAATGGGAGTTTCAGATTAACAATGTCTAAGCAATTCCACCATTATCACTAATCATAAACTGAATGCTTCATTCCATAGAACAATGGACCTCTCCAACATCGGATGGCGTAATAACCAACATCCATATGTCGATCGCATGCCTCAAACATTAGCCATATGTAGGAATTCTGCCACCCACCGTACGATCCATCACGTGTTGGACGACCTGCGATCGAACCTCGAGAGTTCAGTATTCCAAAGATCAAACACTCAACCAGTCAATTAACCGAGACGCTTGGCTCGTGGCAGTAATAGATAATGACCGAACTGAAAGATCACGTTCGCACGTTTCCAACTGTGGTATTAGTATTATACCAACATCGATATCTATGCTTTCGTCGCACCGAATGCGCAAAAATAAACATTAATAATTGATAATGCTGCTCGGCAAGGTATCGGTTCACATATGCTGGAACCATTGCCATTGGGACCAACGAAGTGTAGGCATCGCACAGCTGAAGGTTTCATGAAAATATGGCCAGATAGACGCAGTTTTGCTCACTACTCTGGAATCAACCAATTCAAAATATTGATCTCTTTCCGTACAAGTTTTCCCTATTGTGCATTGGGAAAACCTATTGAACTCCTATGAATGATGAATGACTTGTTTAGGTAGGGAGACCGAAACGAAAATAGATTTTCTCAAGCATCAGTCATTGTAATGGCGTGGTCGCGTGACGATGCTCGTGCGGAACGCCAAGCTAGGCACGTGTCATATGTGGATGGTAGTCACGCATCTGACGAAGGCCATAATCGTCGGTAATTACAACCTTTCTGTTGATCTGAAACTTCGTGGATTGAAAGAAGATTAGGCGCGATTCAAATATGACGTCCACTACTTTTTAAGATTTCAAGACCACCCTCGTTTTTTGTATACCTAGTAGGGGAAATGTTCCGATCTCCATCTCACTGTACATATATCCATCTCATCGCTAAACAATGAAATACGGCACCAAATTCGTCGCTTCTTTTTGTCAACATGCGTGCTCACTGCCTTGGTTTTTATGGAAATAGGAGCTATGAGATGAAGTGGCGAACCGTACCCCTATATGTACTGTCACAAAATCTTAGACCCCCTTCCACTCTAAAACATGTGACGTCATATTTTAACGACCCCATATTGTTCCCGGTGAACCGTGACCGCTTCATTGATTGTACAAATTGTTATTGTATTATATTTGAATTCTTTATAGAAAAACAGAAAATTGTTGTTGTTTGCGAGCTTGAATTTAGATCTGCTTTTATAATGCTTACTTCTAAAGTTATCGATCATTTAATCCGACTTCGATAATTTAGTAATTTGTCCTTAACCTATTCCAGAAGCTGAATTTCAAAATGTGTTGTATGGAGGACTTCTAGTGTGAAGGTTTTTCTACAACTCTGCCTTATGGTTCTTTGAGTGAAAAAACGGAGTTATAGCACTAGTTGCAGAGAGATTTCACGCGATGTTTACATATCTGCCCCTTTCAATATCTATAGAAACGCGAAGGATGAATGGCATGCTACAAAAATCTCAAAAAATATTTGTCCCGTGACAGGGCATGAAAGTGTGAAATCTTGCTTACCTTTTTAAAAGGACCTAAGTAACATTTTTTCTTGAATTACTTTGAATAGCGCAATCAACAAAAAAAATATGGAAGCTTTTGATTGCAGTACTCAAATTAATTAATGAAAAAATGTTACTTAAGCCCTTTTGAAAAGTTAAGCGAGAGATATCTGCGTATTTTTGTGTTTATTCTCACTTTCTACTGGGTGAATTAAAAGAATATGATTACGGCTAATCACTAATCTTCGCATATATTTATTGAAATAATTTAGAAATTTTAATTTTAATATAAAGAACAACATGCTTTCATGTAAAATTGATCAAAGAATCCACGATTTCCTCTCTGTCTTATGACGATCATAACCTTTTCCAGTACTAGTTACAGTAACTTAAACTAAATGATTTTAATTTTGTTATCATTCAGTATAAGTTACTACAAATAGCGCTTTAACTTCGTTATTAGTAGAAGTCAAAAACAAACTATTAGGCAGGGTCGTAGAAAAACCTTCGCACTAGAAGTCCTCCATACAACACATTTTGAAATTCAGTTTCTGCAATGAGTTATTGACAAACTACTAAGGGTCTGTCTCATTTGGAGAATAAAACTTGAAAGTAACAGTTCGAAAATTAGCAAATAACCCGGTAATAAGAATGGCTGGTGCTGCCCAGCAATTCCAATAAGACATCGATGTAAAATGATTCGATATCTGTCAAAAGTAATCTTGCTCTGCGAGCAGGGTTATTTGATAATTCTCGGGTACTTTTTCAAAACGACGTATGTCGCAAATTGTAAACAAACCCGTTTTCAACAGCATATGGCATCAAATTCATTAAAAATGTGTATCTTCAAAGCTACATGAAAATGTGTTTTTAAAAATGGAAATCAATTTTTTGCAAAACGGTGTAACATCATTGTTGAAAATATTGCACATACACCGCTTGGCAGAAAATGTACTTTAAAAAGTTTTTTCGAACAACTAAATAGTTTAAAACGTGCGTCTGCTTGTACTTTTTCATCACTGATTTCAAAATTAAGCATGTTGCTTGAATACTCTGATTTTCGTTAAGAAAAACATTTTACGTTGTTTTTCTGCAGCAAATGTTGTTACGCCGTGTTGTAAGTGTTGCAATTTTTTTGTCGCATGTGCGTGAAACGTTTCAACTTGACGCAACATTTCGACGTATCAACAATGCAGCGTACGGAGCAGCGTAACATTTCGACGAAAGTAGCATGACCTCGGTCATGCTAACGTATCAAAACGACGTATGTGATTTATCTGTTGCAGAACGTTGTAACATATATTTTTATCAAAATAACTGAAATGTTCACACGCAGTGCAGATTTCAGAGTCAGTGACGATGAACCTTTTTATAATGTATCGTTGAGGTGTATTCAATTGCAATAAACATGATTAGTTTCTAAATAGGAATAAAAATAAAATCTGAAAACTTCCAAGCTCATTTTCTCAGCTTGATCAAAATGTTACATACGCCGATTTGAAAAAGTTCCCGAGAATTATTGAAATGTCACTTTTAAGTTTAACTTCAGTTTAACTCTCCAACTGAGACAGACCCTAAATGATCGAAGCCAGATTACTAAATGATCGATAACATCCTTAATAAAACTTGCATAAAACTAGCCAAGCATTTTTAAAAGATGTAGCAGTATGTGATAGACAAACAGTCATAACACATTGAACAATCACTCATCGAATTTATCGTAGTTCAAACACTAACGACATCTGTTGAAGTGAGCAAACGTCAAATTAGAGCAAATCCGATGTGCGCGCCACGAGTGATCGATTGGCCAACTAATGACTATTTGAATTGACCAGTAAATCAGTGAACGATGGACATTTGGCGAGTGTTATGTCTGTTTGTCTGTGTAGCTATTATGGCCACCCCCGGGTTCATAATACGCAACGTCAGGTTTATTTATATACGTATTATGGTCTCCCCATTTGATTTACATGATCCATTCCCACATGTTTCTTGTGCCTGTTATGGACCCCCTGTTGTGTGCTAGTAATGGACCTCTTAGTGTAATTACATTTACAAATTAGTTATTATAATCAAATTCTTGATTTCCGGTTCATAACAAATGTATTGTACTACTGTTCTGTTACATGAAGCAACTCCATCCGACGGAAGTTTACAGAAAATAGTCGATTCCAGCATTTAATTTGGGGTTTTGTTCAGGGGTTCCATTATACGCACGGAGTCCATCACTCTTTACACAAAAACTAGGAGGTTTTTCATGTTGGTGGACAAAGAATGGGATCCGCCCATATGGAACAATGAGGCGAACAAAATAGACAAAATTGAAGAGAAAGGAAAAACCTGGAGATGCATGCTTTGATGGATAGGATGTTTCACGATGGGAACAGATATTGGGCTAATTATTTATTTATTCAAATGTAATACAGCAACAGTTCGCTAACTGAGCGCTTTTTTAATGGACTGATTTAAACTGGGCGTTCGCTAACTGGGCCAAAGCCAAAGCCCAGTTTAAAAAAAGCAGTTATCCGTCGACAAACAACAACAAAACCTCGGCTGCAAGGGGATTCTAAATGGCATATTATTCTCGTTCCACGGGAGTCTCGTTTCACGGATAACCAGGTGGGTGGAACAACGCCGTGTTTTTGCAGCCAACATCTCAAAGAAAAAATTATGGTGGTCTTTGTATTGGAAGGGTGTTTTTCGACTGGATAAGATGAAATACTCGGAAGTTGGCTTTCTCAGTCTGGAAAATCAGGACGATGGTTTTTTACTTGCCCGACGTTTCGGCTGATGGGTTGTGGCCTTTTTCAACGGTCTTATAGATAGACGAAAGACTGTACGACCCTTAAAAAAGGTCGCAACCCATCGGCTGAAACGTCGGGCCAGTAAAAAACAATCGTCTTTGTTTTGTTAACTAACATCTGATTTGATTCTCATTGGGATCCAGAAATGTCATTCACCAAATGTTGGCTGCAAAACAAGACCAACCTGCGTAAAGCACGATCACAACAAGGTCATCAAGAACCTTCGCGACAGACACGTCGTAGGCGAAAAGGGCTGTGCCCTCCGGATAAACCCGGGTCCCTTATCCTCCGCGTCAGTCCCATCGGGACCTTGGGATGCTGCGACTACTTCGGATGGGGGCAGGGGGAGGGGTATAAGTTTGTTCTCATGCACTTCTTCTAAAAATTCCGGCTTCTAGCTTAGGCTAGTTCGCCAACTGGCTTGCTGAGATCCACTGCTACGTTGTGTAGATCCTTCGGCGGTCGTGCCACAAATTTCCTTTCACAAATTACGTAACGCTCTAGGGGTAGGGTAACACGGTAGAACACTTTGACGTAGTTTGTTACGGTGTAAGATCTACCAAACAGAGCCCATTTTTGTAGCTAGGGCAATAAGTTGTGGCAAGGATTCATCGTATTTAGTTCCCGCTACCAACAGCACTCAGAAATAAAACATAATTAATGTTACCTTGCAGACAGTTGAAAGACTTGAATTCTTCTTGTTTGAGGCTAAACTGTATACAGCGGAAACAACTTTTCAAGCAATTAGTCAAAAAACCTCGGTACCCGGTCCTAGGCTGAACTGATTGCTGGAAAAATCGAGTTAGGGGTTTAAATACGTACTAACTCTTAATTAACAGGTGAACAATGGAAGTGAGAGGAACACACGGAAGTTCTTGTTACTGAACAAATTCTCTTGCTTGAAATGGTATTGTATACAAAGCTAAATCCCGGGTTTGTAGCTTTACTGTTGATATTCTAGAAGGAAGACAAGGATGTGGCTAGGGTTAGCCAAATCAGTATTACTGTTCTGTTTTCTCAAGAAAGGATTGATTTCATATTGACAAGGTGCGCGCTTTCAATGGGATTGCTCTCTGTGAAGGGTCTAAATAGCGGGTGTCATGGTGCTCTTGAGAAAACAAAACAACAATTGTATCGAAACCGATACTGCATTGCTTATCAATAGTAATGTAATAATTCGACATGCACTTAAACACTAAAGATACGGGTAACGCTACAATAGATCTAATAACTGGTCGCATGGGAAACCCGAACAGGAAAATAATAGCCGCGCGTTACGATCCATACAAAAAAACTAAACATTCCATACAAAAAGTGTTACACATTCGCTCTACGATGTTATCCGCCCTTATGGCAGGCATTCTTCTACGTGCCTCCGCAAACCTCGGGCAGTCGAATATCACGTGCTCTGGAGTCTACTCTACGTTGATACACGCCGGGCAGAATGGCAATGACGCTTGGCCACACCGGTGCAAATATTGGCGGAAACAACCGTGTCCGGACAGGTACTGTGTAAGGTAAAAGTTCACCTCACCATGCTGCCTGTTCACCCACGTCGACAAATTGTGGATAAGCCGACGTGTCCACCTTCCATTATCCGCATTATCCCACTCCTGCTACAACTTCACCATAGAGTCCAGTCTCACCGCCTTCCTCACATTTCTGGTATCTCTCCGTTAGTAGCACTCGATATCCTCAGCTAGAGTTATGCAGATTAGAATCATCACTGGGATAACGCAAACTGCCTCCGACGAAATGGTTCGGTACGCACTTGCGACTCGAACGGCCAATAGGTGAAACGCGCTGTTCAACTTTCTGCGGTTACGTTTCGTCTTGAGCGCAAGTTCCCAGACTGGAGCTCCGTACCTCAGTATCGAAAATGATACTGCTGCCAGAAGACGTCTACTGCTGCTTTTCAGGACACCCACGTTCGCACTGACCATTTTAGCCGCATTTTAGCAGGAATAGTCCACATAGGTGTTGAAATTCAACCGGTCGTCGAGCATCACTCCTAGATGCCTCCAAGCCCGCACGGGCGGTATGATGTGCCCTTCTACGGTAATCTGAATCCGCCGATCGGCGGTTGCTAACCAGCATAACTTCTGTTTTGTGGTGAGCAAGCTGCAGCTTGACTCCATTCATTCAGTTTTCACCTGCGTCGGTCGTTTCCGCCACCAGCATTTCTACTTCTCCCAGCGACTCTCCGGTTATCGTAAGGACGACATCGTCCGTGAATCCGAAAATCATCACGCCTTTGGGCAACTTCAGTTTTAGAACTCCGTTGTACATAATTTTGGGCGTTGGGCCTAGTATGGAACCTTGCAGAGCACCTGCCGTAACCCTAATCGACTTCTGTCCCGAATCCGTTTCGTAAACCAAGATCCGGCTCTGGAAGTAACTTGCAAGGATTCTACACAAGTAGTCAGGAACCCGCATACCGTGCAGCACTGCGGCGATGGCCTCCCAGCTGGCACTGTCAAAAGCGTTTTTGACATCAATCGTTACTACAGCCCATAATCGCTCTCTCTGAAACTTCAATGACCGTCCTGGTTGCATCCACCGTCGATCTGCCTTTTCGGAATCCGAACTGCTTTTCCAATAAGCCGGTCTCGCCCTCGGTGAACTGCGTCAGCCGATTAAGGGTAATGCTTTCCAGAAGCTTCAGTGTATCCAGCAGGCATATGGCCCTATACGATGCTGGAGTCTTCGACGGTTTCCCTGATCTCGGCAGCAGCACTAGTTTCTGGATCTTCCACCTATATGGAAAGTTACCATCTGCTAGGCATTTCTGCAGCACCATCCTGAACAAATCTGGAAACGCCAGTATCGCAGTTTTTAGAGTCACGTTTGGAATTCCAGTCCGGACCCGGAGCTTTCTTCAGTTTTCAGACCTTTCGCCACTGATGACAGCTCGTCGTTGGAGACTTGCATACCTGCAAAGGTTACTCCGTGTTCATCTACGGACGGCCACATCGTAGAATCATGCTGCGTGAAGAGACCGTCAACGATGATATTCAGCTTGTCCGGACACATTTGTTTTCGCTCCATTCGTGTTGGTTACTGCACAGTTGTGTAGAACAAATTGAAATGCATCATCAGAGCCAGTGCTCCCCACATTTGGAGCTTTCTAAAAGAAATTTATCATGGGGTATAACATCCCGAATCAGTTCTCTATCATGACAGCTTGCGAAAAAAGTTTCTCGCGGTATGCTACATATCGTATATGTATACAGAGATGATAAGTGAGAGACTTGCTCTTTCTCTTTAGGATCCAATCCCTGATTGAGATTTAACTGGATGATCTCCATTAATCTCGACCCGCCATCGCCTTCTTGTAGGCAGGGCATTGGAAGCCACCCATCATATGGTCGTTTCCGTCCTCCGGTTTGCAGAGCAGGCAAATTGGTTACTTCGTGCAGTCTCTAGCAACGTGTTCTTCTCCACCGCATTTCCTACAAAGACCGGATCTGTCCGGGCCACTGAAGCTTTGCGCCTGGTGTCCAAACGCCATACATTTGAAGCATCGCTCCATCTGTTTGCTGACTCGAGGGGTGATTCTCAACGGACACATTGACCTTGCCCACCTGCACTATTTTGTTGGCAGCGTCTACTGGTAGTCGTATCGCTGCTATTTGTGTACCATCGTACGCTTTCCTCAGCCGAATGGCCATCTGAACTTCACCCAGCGTGCACTGTGAGGTCAGTGCTTCCCTCAGTTCGTCTACCGATGTCATCTCGTCCATGTTTCTGCACTCGACCACTGCCTCCTGCGTTAAAGCCCTTACGTTTCCTTCACTACCTAAGGAATTTGCAGTGAGCTCCCGGAAGGCCAAGCTCTTGACCGTGGGATCCTTCTTCAGCTCGAACAGCAATTCCGCCTTCTGAGTACGCCTACTCCTCACCACAGTCCACAGACCGGGTTCTCTCTTACCTTCCGTAAGATCGCGGCGTATGTCATCTTGTCGCTCAGTTCGACTATCAAGGCGTCCGCCTTGACCTATCATGAGAAGAGCGATGTTTTCCTTTCTTCTTCTGCTCCTTCTTCTTTTCCACGTGCTTCTTCTGCTTCTTTCTCTTCTCCCGCTGACTTTCCACGGTTTGCCAATCACTGTTCTTGACGCCTTCCTTCAGTACGCTAGCACAATTTTGCATGTTTCGCTGCTTCTTCGGGACTTCCTGCTTTCCGGGGGCTCATTGGTGTATGCAGTGCCTCGACTATTGTATGCTCCGCTGTATCTTTCTGTGCTTTTTCAGCTGCTTCCGCTCTTCTTTTGAGCGCGTTCTGTTCGTGCTCAGCAGCTTTAACGGCGGACTTGATGCTCGTCACTAGAAGCTTGATCTTCGTGAGAACATTGTGCTTGTCCTTCACGAAGTCATAGAGCTCGTTGGCTCGCTTCCGCACCTCCATCAGGTTGGGCCTCCCAAGTTGTAGCTCATCCTAGTAGCATGCAAGTTTGAGGTCAATAATATATGTACACAGTTATCGTCCATGTTCACCGTTTAGATAATTTAGTTGAGATCGAAAAATGCCGCAGCTTTTTTAGCAAGGGGGTATACATTTTTATCGAACTTTCTTATTTCTATACTTGGTACAACCGTTGAGCCGGACTGAAATAATGTATTTCAATTATTAAATGATCGATGGCAATGAAAGTGAATGTGACAATGATTGTCAGTGAACATCTAAAAAAATCCGTGTTACATATTAGGAATTTGGAACGAGAAGTTGGATACTTTGCCAAACAACTGATCATACGATTCAATGTGTGCAAAAGTATTATGACAAAATTACAAATCTGATTGTGAAAGAATATTGTTGATTATTACAAGCGACCCTTTCATGGCGCGATCCGATTTGAAATATGGTCTTTGAAAATTGACTATTTTTTAAATTGTCTGAGGACCAAGTCCAACCTATCCCCAACCTAATTTACGCCAAAGGTTATAACGGAAGAATAATATTACAATGTGCAGATGTGATAAATGAACTTTTTATGCGAACTTACTGATACATTCTTCCCGAAAGTATCATCATAAGATAAGTAGAATAATGACCCTCCATTGGACAGAAATCAATGCATATTAGAGAAGGTTAGGTATTTCCGTTCACGCGAAACAAAAGTAATCGACGATAATAACGCCTCTTGGCGGTACTGAATTTGTAGCCCGCGGCCGTTGTATGTTCCTATGAGCAGCTTGCGGCGTTTAGTCAAATATTTAATCGGAAATTTGGATATGATTGCCGTTGACAAATATGTGCTCAATTGATCGAAACACCGTTAAGCAATGATTTCCCATGCTATATAAACGGAAGTGCTATGACAAAAGATACCTTGAAAAATGTGGTCCCCAATGATTGTAATAACAACTCTGGGATTAGTGTCCGGTCAAGCCTTCCTCGAACAAAATGTTGAAGAAAACCTTCTAACGGTTGTCCCCTGTGTGAAGCGACTATGTGAAAAGTACTTCAAATCGGAACGCGCCATGAAAGGGTCGCTTGCAATAATCAACATCAAACCGGACACTTCCATGTTCCAGTTGAATATTCTGAAATCGTTTAGCGAAGATCCGCGGCATGAGATGGGCGTTATGGTAAAAGACGGCCGTAAGAAGCACCATAACGCTTCGCATGTGACAGAGAAGGCCAAAAATTACTTGCTGATGGTGAGTGACTCATCCGAGTTGGATCCTCCTATCGATCAGCTGAGGAAGTTGCCCACATGGAATCCATTGGCCCAAGTGGTCATCTTGTTCACCTCTGAGATGACTCCTCTGATATTCGAGATCGAAGTCCGAAATGCTTTGCAAAAGCTGTTCGAGAACTCGGTGCTGAACGTCAACGTAATGGCACAGAGATATGGAACGAGTGTGTTAGAAGTGTGGACTTGGTTTCCGTACGAGAACGGGGGCTGTGCTGACGATATTGTTAACATTCGGTTGATCGACGAGTGCGAGTACGTTGAAATACCTGTTGAACGGATACAACAAGCGGAAAATTCTGGATTTGTAGAATCGAATGGGGAATACTTTAACGAAACTTTCACCAACAGTTCTTTGGAAATACAAAGTGACGGAAATTACGACCAAGAGTTTGCTCAGGAAACCGTATGGATGTTCCGCGAAAAGCATTTCTTTTCGGACTATGGTCCCAAAATTCCGAAGGACTACAATTACTGTCCGCTGAAGGTTTCAACTCCCATTTGGGAACCATTCGTAGTCGGCAATGAAACGTACGTCGAGAAGGGTTTGGAAGTGCTGATGATAGAGGCGGTCACTAACCGAATGAAACTCACACCAGTGTATAAGGTTATTGAACCGGAGAGAGCTACAGCGCGCATCACGGCTGATAACATTACCGGATTCTACGCCGATTTGATCAAAAGGTTAGTTGCTTAGATATCCAACATCAACATCTCTAATAAAATTCGAAATTCCTTCATGAATAGGCGAACGGACGTCATGATTGGGGGCCTGTACGAGAACCCAATCAGCCGGAAGCTTCTTTCGTCATCGATCCCATACTATCAGGATGATCTGACATGGTGCGTGGCTACAGCTCGACATGCACCCAAGTGGCTCAATGTATTTATCATTTTCAATTTGTGGACCTGGCTGATAGCTATCTTTATCATTTTCTTCGCTGCGGGTATTATCTACTGTTTCAATCACATAGATCATACCTATCCGGAGAACTACACGTGGATGGCACTGCAATCGTTAGCTTTATCCTTGAGCGTATACGCACACTACTGGCCAAAACGGTTCTCGACAAGGTTTTTCCTAATAGGTTATATGATCTACGGGATCCATTGGAGTGCGGCCTATCACAGTTTTCTAATATCGGTGCTCACACGGCCGCGTTTTGAGACTCAGGTCAGTACAGTGGAGGCAGCGATCAAGCAGAACTTTCAATTTGTCGGAGCGGAGAATAGTTTGGTTTTCTTCGATAGACCGGATTGGGTATCTGAGCACATCACAAGCATCTATAAAACTTGCCCCAACATGGACGACTGCTTGGCGCGTTTGCACTCGGAACAGACAATTGCAGTGGCCGTCTCGAGGGCTCATTCACACAACAGCAAAAGCATTGGCGAGGTGGAGATCTTCTGTTTTCCGAGGACCGACAATATTCAAACGTATTCGGTGGGAATGATGGTTAAGAAGGACTTCCATCTACTGCCGAAGATTAACGAACTGATCAGGCGTATCAGTGAGTCTGGGTTGCTCGGTAAATGGCAAGTGGAAAGTGACAAAATCCGAATTGATGAGGCTTTGGACGACGGTGACAGCGGCAGCGATGGCGGCGATGGCAGTGGGGGTCATGGTGATGGTCAAATTGTGCTGAAGTTGGAACATATTGAAGGAGCATTTATCTTAGGAGTAGTCGGGTTGGGTTTGGCTACGATTGCTTTTATTGAAGAAGTGGTTTATTTTAAACTACAGCAAAAGTACAAATGGGATGATGCTACTTTCAGCAAATTGATATGCTAATGATTATGCTACGACTTTGACGATCGAACTTGAGATATTTTATGCTTAAATTATGTGAAACTAACGCAAACTATTTAAAAATATCCCTAATAAATGTTCAATGGGAATTACATTCTTCACCTATGAAATCTACACCATTTCATCGAATAACATTTGGTCGAAAATGGATTGTTAATCCATTTGAGATGCAGGACATTTGGTTGAATGACGTTTGGTTGGAAGGACATTACGTCGAATAGACATTAGGTCGAATGGACATTTAGTTGGAAGCAGATTTTCGAATGAATAATCGTGGTACATTTGGTCGAATGGATATTTGAAAGGAAGAAACTTTAGTCAAAAACAGATAACACAGAATCAACAATTTGACGCCACAATACACGGTTCGAGGCCGCATCTCTCCATTCTCGAATGCGCCCCACGCTCGCCAAGTCGTTGTGCACCTGGTCTGCCCACCTCGCTCGCAGTGCTCCACGCCGTCTCGTACCTGCCGGATCGGAAGCGCACACCATCTTTGCAGGGTTGTTGTCCGGCATTCTTGCAACACGCCCTGCCCATCGTACCCTTTCGGCTTTAGCTACCTCCGTAGAACTGGGCGAGCTTGTAGTTTATTCTTCGCCGCCACACACCGTCTTCTTGCACATCACCAAAGATGGTTCCAAGCACCCGTCTCTCGAATACTCCGAGCGCTTGTCATTGTCCAAGTTTAATGTCCGTACAGGACTATCGGTCTTATCAGCGTCTTGTACATGACACATTTAATGCGGTGGTGAATTTTTTTTTGACCGCAGATTCTTCTGGAACCCGTAGTAGGCCCGACTTCCACAGATGATGCGTCTTCATGTTTCACGACTAACATTGTTATCAGCCGTTAGCAAGGACCCAAGGTAGACGAATTCCTCGACCACCTCGAAGGTATCTCCGTCCATCGTAACACTGCTTCCCAGGCGGGCCCTGTAGCGCTCGATTCGGCCCACAAGCATGTACTTTGTCTTTGATGCATTCACCACCTGTCAAGCTGTTGCTTCACGTTTCAGGCGGGTGTACAGTTCTGCCACCTTTGCAAATGTTCGGCCGACAATGTCCATGTCATCCACGAAACAAATAAATTGACTGGATCTGTTAAAAATCGTACCCCGGTTGTTACACTCGGCTCTCCGCATGACACCTACAGCGCAGTGTTGAACAACAGGCACGAAAGTCCATCACCTTGTCTTAGTCCCCGGCGCGATTCGAACGAACTGTAGTGTTCGCACGAAATCTTCACACAGTTTTGCACACCATCCACCGTTGCTTTGATCAGTCTGGTAAGCTTCCCAGGGAAGCTGTTCTCGTCCATAATTTTCCATAGCTCTACGCGGTCTATACTGTCGTATGCCGCCTTGAAATCAACGAACAGATGGTGCGTTGGGACCTGGTATTCACGGCATTTTTGAAGGATTTGCCGTACAGTAAAGATCTGGTCCGTTGTCGAGCGGCCGTCAACGAAGCCGGCTTGATAACCTCCCACCCACGAACTCATTCACCAATGATGACAGACGACGGAAGATGATCTGGGATATCACTTGGTAGGCGGCATTAAGGATGGCAATCGCTCGAAAGTTCTCACACTCCAGCTTGTCTCATTTCTTGTAGAAGATTTATCGCGGAGTTTCAAAAATAACATAATTAATGCTCCAATATTGAGTAAAGAATGACGGGTTCATAAAAAGATTAAATTGTACGAAAACAATCAATATTCCCGACAGGATATTGTCTTTGGCCAAGCCCTCCTTCATTTCCATTTCCATTTAGTCTATTTAGTCGAAAATGAATTTTTACTCTACTAGAGACGTAGGACATTTGGTCAAAGGGATTCTACGTCGAATAAACTTTTGGTCGAATGGACATGTGGTCGAAATCATTTTGTCGTACATTTTGTCGAATGATGTTTGGTCGAAAGGACATTGTCGGAAAGACATTACGTCGAATAGACATTAGGCAGGCGCTGTTTGAGCCGCACCTCCTGGTGAACAGACGCTCGTGACGTATGTACCTTCTCACTCTAGCTGATGTCAGAAGGACAAAAGTGCCCAGACTGCACTACCAGCTACACAACCCTTAGCTAGCGGTCTTTTGTCATCGGACGACCCGTGGAAGCGCGTGATAGGAACTTGTGGAGACCAGAGCTATGTTGAACGCTCCTTCCTTGATGTCAACCCACCATTTTGCAGCCCTTGGTGAATATTTATTCGAATTTAACCGAAAATCTATTGACGAATTATCCGTTTTCCGTTTTACTAACATACTTATTACCGGCTGAAATTCGCTTTCAACATTCTACCAAATGTTCCTTCGACTGAAAGACATGACATCGGATAGACATTAGGTCATATGGCCATTTGGTCGAACTTAAGTTTTCGCCAAACATTAAGCTTCCGGGACTCGCATTGTTGTGAAAAGTTCAACACATTGAGTAAAAATGAGATATCTTTTCAGTCAGTTGACCAATTTGTACCAAACCACCACGTATTCCTCAAAAAATAGTTCTTCATTAATTGAGAAGATAATAAACGTGATTTGATAGATGGCTCGGGTAAATATAGCTTCGTTCTTTGTTCTTTGTTTATTTGTATACATTCATCTGACACTTTGGTGGTCTTAATGAACAATTGGCTTAATATACTAACTAACTAAAACATACAACATATAAAAACGCCTTAAGAAATAAAAATTATGCTTAGAAAATAGTTATCATCTTAATGAGAGTCGTTATTGAAAGGTACGCGTGGTTAAGTTGAAATCAAATAGTTCAAAAACGTCATTGAAAATACTACACATAAATCTAATAGGATCATGCTGACCATACTCAGCGTTTCGCGTTACAAGGTGGAGGAAATTCCGCTGGCGTAGAATTCTTGTAGAAGCGTAAATATTGATCTCAGTTAGAACAGATGGGGCGCCAATTTCTCCTTTTAAAATGTTTGCCACAAATACAGCTTGATGGGGGGTCCCGTAGCGTAGTTGGCTACACGTTCGCCTTTCAAGCGAATGGTCATGGGTTCGATTCCCAGCCCCTCCACCAAAACCCTCGTCAGTCGCCGGATGCGCAGTCTATGCGGTGGCGTATTGGGGTGCACGCCTCACCGTCACGGCTGCCTGATGACGACTGACAACTTGTTCTTCTCGGAGGCATTCCTCCAACGTCACCCGGATAAATGGCAACCGGACAATGCAACGATCATTGGATATACGACATGGACAAAACGAATACAATGGACTCACGACGAGATGGACCGGCAACGACAACAACAATGAATAATGGAAAAATCTAAAAATAGATTCTGTGTGGATTCTGGCTGCAGAATACCACAGTAGATCTCGGCACAGTAGCGGTCAAGTAACACAGAGTGCCTATCAAATAAATAAAGGAATAAAAAAAAAATACAGCTTGAGCGATGGATCGTCGTCGTTCTAGTGTTTGTAGTCCAAGAAGTTGGCAACGTTCTTCATATGGAGGCAGGTTTGTGGCATCATTCCATGGGAGGAAGCGCAGAGCATATCGTAAGATTTTTTTCTGAACTGATTCGATCCTAGCAATCCAGTTGGCGTGGTATGGACACCAGGAAACCACACTTGACTCCAAAATGGATCGTACCAGCGAGCAATACAGTGATCGCAGGCAGAATGGATCATGGAATTCTGAAGAAATTTTGAATATAAATCCAAGCTGTCTATTTGCTTTAGATTTTAGAAATTACATCAGAGTAGTGGACTCGAAATGTGAGGCCACTATCCAGCATAACGCCCAAATCTCGTACTTGCGTTACTCTGGTCTGCGATGGTATAGTCAAAGACAAATGGTTTGATCTTTCGATGAAACGAGATGATACTGCATTTAGCAATGCTAACTGTCATGAAGTTTCTGGAACACCACATTACAAAACAATCTACCATCTTCTGAAGCTCCATGCAATCTTGTAGACTCTTAATTATCATGTAGATCTTGTCATCGTCTGCGAAAAACGATCGGCATCCGGATGGCAACAATATATCGATTTCATTTATGAATAGCACAAAAAGCAATGGGCACAGATTGCTTCCTTGAGGAACTCCGGAAATGTTACAAAACGTTTCAGACTGTTCAGTTCCTATTTTGACATACAGTGTGCGATTAGACAGGTACGATCTTAACCATGAGACAAATGCGGGGGAAATGCCAATTTTCTCCAATCTAGCTAGTAATATTCCATGGTCAACACGATCAAAGGCTGCTTTGAGGTCTGTATAGACAGCATCAACCTGAGCACCAGAATCCATGCTACGTAGGCACGTAGAAAGGAATTGAACTAAGTTCGTTGAAACAGATCTCTTTGGAAAGAATCCGTGTTGATCAGAGAAAATGTAACGCCGCGGCGCGCCGGCAACTAGCAAACAGAGCATCATTTACAATAATCTCGAGCACCTTCGAGCTAGCACACAGCGAAGTAATGCCACGATAGTTTTGAATGTCTGCCTTGTCACCTTTCTTATGGACAGGGAACATAACCGATGATTTCCAACAAGTAGGGAATTTACGTTGCGCCAAGGAATTATTGAATATAACAGTGAGTGGATATACAAAAGCATCAGCGCTTTTTTTTAATACGCAGGCAGGAATTCCGTCAGGACCAATAGAGCTGGGCTGTTTCAATTTATCGATTACTGCTTTAACAAGATGCGTAGAGATTTCGAAGCAACTTAACTCAACCGTATTCCTAGGAGTGTCATGAAGTGCTGCGATTATTTGCGATTGCGATGCTACAGAACCGTTGAATGCAGTCTTGAAATGTTTCACGAACAGGTTGCATTTACCTTGCAGCGTACTGGTGCACTTGTCCTTAAGGTGCATTTCCACCGGCAATCCATTTCCTTTCCTTTTGGAATTAACGAAAGACCAAAACTGCTTCGGGTTCCTACGGAGGTTGGACTGTGTACGGATCACGTATCGCTTGTAGAGAAAACGGTTGTACAGACGATAACTGTTACTCGCCTGAGTGAAAACCCGCTTCAAGAATGGACAACGAGATCGACAGTAACTACGTAAAGCTTTTGACCTCGCTCGTTTCAACTGACACAATCGGGAATTCGACCATGGTGGTTTAGGGACAGGTCGACGGAGAGGAACGCAGTCAAAGATGGCTTGATTCACCTGCTCGTTGAAGTAATCCACTGCGTCATCAACGCAAGTTGCCGTACCAAGAGCTCGCCAGTCAATGGCAGAGATTGTCTCACACAAAGTAGTGTAATCGGCGCGATGAAAATCCAGGCTTCAGACCGCATCGTGCTTTCGTGCTGTGCGGTTCTTTCTCTCTTTGCGGAAGGAAGTTTTTAATACTACCCGAAGCTATTTTAATTTCAACGGTGCTTCTTAGCGCTATTTGTACCCACTGATCCCGTTACGATCTTTGCAAGGACTCGTGCCTTCGTTTTACGTTGGACCCGTTTGCGGAAGTAAAATTCCGACAAGCGGTGGTAATCCTGCAGGGACACCGTTCTGGGAAAAAACCTCTTAGAAGGTCACGTCTCCACGCTCAGCCATGAGCATTAATAAAAACAAGAGGAAGGGGGAGTCTCTGAATTCTCCACTTCCTTCAAAGAAACAAGGTTTCAAGACCGTCCTGCCAAAGCGCGGAAAAAATAGATGGAAGCTGGAGAATTCAGATATTCCTTCTAACTCTAATATCGGAACTAATTCTTCTCCAATCGAACTGAGCAATCAGTTCGATTTGATTAATGATGAAATTGAGCAAATCGAATATACCTCTAGCCCAGGCGATTCGATTCATGCGAAAAGCAAAAGATTCCGCCAATTGTGGTATCTGTTGCCGAGTTTTCTGGCTTTCGGAATGAAATCTTGAGTAACCTTCAGGGGATCAAGGTTTCATTTCAGATTGCTAGGAAGGGTGACTGCCGCGTTTTGCCGGGATCCTTTGACGATCGCAAACGTCTTCTTCAGTATTTAACTGAGAAGCGCCATAAATTCTTCACATACGACGATACTTCACAAAACTGAGCGATTGTTCAAAGTCGTCTTGGAAGGTTTCCCCAGTGCAGTGATGATAAATCATTGGATGAGATTAAATTGAAATTTCTCAATTACTTGGATTTTCACCAGTCCAAGTAATTAAGATGAAAAAGAAATCCCACTCTGGTACTACAGAGGGGCATTTCTCTAGAATTTTATTTAGTTCATTTACTAAATAATATGAAAAGTTTGGAAAAGGCCTGTATTATGTCCCATGTCCGTGTTACATGGGAACATTTCCGCAGGCCTGGGGGAAATTTCCAAAACCCCACCCAGTGCCGTAAGTGCCAAAAGTGGGGTCATGGAACATTGTCACATGGATGCTAAATGCATGATTTGTGGTGGAACCTCTCACGCCAAGGACGCATGTCCTGTGAGAGAAGATTCCAATAAATTTAAATGTGCAAATTGTGGGGGCAATCATAAATCCAATTTCTGGGAATGCCCTTCACGCAAAAAAGTTTTGAATTCCCGTGCAAAATTGATGACGGGAAATTCCAATCGGATCCCAGATTCGACGGGTAGAAATTTTTCAAACGCTCAAATTTCGAAACCAGTTACCAATTCATACCCACCACAATTCACAAACAAATTTTGCCGCTCGTCAACGGGTAGCAAGCACTTCAGTAAATTCCAATTTTTCAAATGTACCTACGTATGCAAACATCGCTGCTGGTAGACAAAATTTCTCTTCTCAAAATGAGGTTTATACCCATGTCCCAACGGAAAATAACGGTCATGTTGCCGATACAGGTAGCATGACTGCTTCCGATTTTGATTTTTTAACTGAACATTTGCATCACATGATTGATGCAATGTTCAAAGCAAATACCATACCAGAAGCTGTTCAGGTTGGTATAAAGTACACACAAAAAATTGTTATCGGACTCCGTTTTAATGGATCTAAATAATTGTGTGAAAGTTCTAAATTGGAATGCCCGCTCTCTAAAGGGTAAGGAAGATGAATTATTCAACTTCCTTTCAGTTCATAATGTGCATATTGCCATTATAACTGAAACGTATTTAAAACCAGGACTCTCCATTAAAAGAGATCCAAACTATTTTATCTACAGAAATGATCGTCTTGACAGCGCCTGTGGTGGGGTCGCCATCGTCATTAATAGACGTATCAAACATAAATTATTTTCTTCGTTTGAAACCAAAGTTTTTGAAACCTTGGGAGTTTCTGTTGAAACAAATTTTGGTCAATTTTCCTTCATTGCAGCCTATTTGCCTTTTCAATGTAATGGGCAGCAAAAGAATTTGTTGAAAGCTGATCTTCAAATTCTGACTCGCAACACATCAAAATTCTTCGTAATTGGTGACTTCAATGCCAAACACCGTTCATGGAATAATGCTCAAAGCAATTCCAATGGCAAAATTTTATTTGAAGATTGTTCTGCGGGATATTATACTATTCAATATCCCAATGGCCCTACTTGTTTTTCTTCTAGTCGAAATCCTTCTACAATTGATTTAGTTTTAACGGATTCAAGTCAGCTGTGTGGCCAATTGGTAACTCATGCTGACTTTGACTCTGATCACCTTCCTGTGACATTTGAAATCTCACAAGAAACCATTTACAATCCAATCAGCTCTACTTTTAATTATCATAGAGCTGATTGGGATTCTCTATAAAACATCTATCGATAGGAATTTTGATGTTAATATTCCTTTGGATACCAAAAGTGATATTGACAATGCGCTCGTATCTTTGACAAATTTAATTGTCGAAGCCAGAGGCATTGCAATTCCTAAATGTGAAATTAAATTCAACTCCATTATTATTGACGACGATCTTCAGCTACTGATCCGTCTTAAAAATGTGAGGCGAAGGCAATACCAAAGAACTCGCGATCCCGCATTGAATGGCGAGATTTGCAAAATGAAATTAAAAAACGTTTCGCTATTCTGAGAAATACCAACTTTGAGAATAATGTCTCGAGGTTGGATCCCAGTTCGAAACCCTTTTGGAAATTAACGAAAATTCTTAAAAAACCCCAAAAGCCAATTCCAGCGCTTAAAGAGGGAAATAAAATTTTATTAACAAATGGCGAAAAGGCTCAAAAACTTGCTCAGCAGTTCGAGAGTGCCCATAATTTTAGTCTAGGTCTCACTAGTCCAATTGAGAATCAGGTTACACGAAGCTTCGAAGACATTCTCAACCAAGATAATGTTTTTGGGGTTTTTGACCCTTCGTTGGGAACCAATTTGGATGAAGTGAGATCTATTACTAGAAAATTTAAAAATATGAAAGCCCCGGGTGATGATGGTATTTTCTACATACTTGTCAAAAAACTTCCTGAGAGCTCTTTATCCTTTTGGTTAATTTATTTAACAAATGTTTTCAATTGGCATACTTCCCAAATAAATGGAAAACGCCAAAGTTGTTCCAATTTTGAAGCCGGACAAAATCCAGCTTAGGCTTCTAGTTGTCGCCCAATCAGTTTGATTTTTTTCCAATAAGCAAAGATTGAAAATATTATTTTAAATAGAATGATGGCTCATATTAATGACAATTCTATTTTTGCTGATGAGCAATTTGGTTTTCGCCATGGGCATTCAACCACTCATCAGTTATTAAGAGTTACGAACTTAATTCGGCTCAACAAATCTGAAGGATATTCGACTGAAGTTGCTCTTCTTGATATAGAGAAAGCATTTGACAGTGTTTGGCATGAAGGTTTGATTGTAAAATTGATGAATTTTAATTTTCCTCTGTACATTATTAAACTGATCCAAAATTATTTATCAGATCGCTCACTGCAGGTAAACTATCAGAATTCTAAATCTGATAGATTACCTGTAAGAGCTGGTGTTCCCCAAGGCAGCATACTGGGGCCCATTTTGTATAACATTTTTACTTCTGACTTACCTGATTTACCACCAGGGTGTCAAAAATCTTTGTTTGCAGATGACACAAGTCTCTCAGCCAAAGGGCGAAGCCTTCGTGTCATTTGTAGTAGATTGCAAAAAAGTTTGGATATTTTTGCGTTGCGTTGCGTTGCGTTGTAACGGAGTATTTCGTAGATTGCATACTGATAGTTGTCATGTATATTCTTTACCTTTCTTACCCCAATTGCTTATGGATTTCATTTGGGATTCAATGGAAATCCAATTGAAGGTCCAAAATGATAAAACATGAAAGCTATCATTGCCGGCCACGCCCATCTTCTCCGTTACTAGGAAAGGGAAGGAAATGATGATATGACATCTACTTAACGAGAGGCCAGCGACTCACCGACGCCCTCATAGATGTCAAGGAATTGGATGGTGGGTAGGGTATGTGGTTTAGGAGTATCATTATAAGCAAATGATAGAAAATTTGAGGAAATACGTTGGGAGTGACTTTGCTAAGAAATTTATGTCACTCCATTATCCTTGCCGATGATTTTCCTTGGATGGGGCGAAGGTATTAGCCTTGCCCTGGCTAATAGCCAAGGTTTAAGCGCCTTTGCTCGCTCTCTGAAACGAAAAAAGAGCAAAAAGAAATTAAATTCCCCTTCCCCCCTGATATGATAGTTTCAATCGTCAATTATGATTAGGACAATAATAGTTCACCTTACCTTAATTCCGCTTTTATGTACTTTCATTCATATGATAGTCAATCCAAGATCCTGTTACTTACTATATTTCAATCAACATCACACATGGCCTTTACAGTACACCCTGTTGTTTTTGTTTTCTTCTCCTTTGCGTTTCTTTGCTTATCCTCTATCTGTAAACTCCCATATACCACTAGATACCAACAATGTACAAAAAAAAAAAGAGTTTCCGCCGTTCCTCTTTCACAACGCTACCACGATACTATTTCTACCACCACTTCCGTGAAGTGCATAACCAAACCATTAACGATTTCTGTTAGAGAATAAAATCATTACTCCTTCCACCCTCTCTACCGAGACCGCACAACAATAGCACCGATCAGCAAAACCACACAGAGTTCACGCTTCAAACAATAGTTACACAGATCCGATAAATGTTAATAACTTATTTCTTTTCTTGTTGACTGTTTTCTTTAGATTTCCCAACTTGCTTCTATATACATTCGCCGAATTTCTCAAAACAGACCGTCCCCACAGCATAACCCTCACACGCCCACAGCTCATCACTTCCTCTCTCCCCTCAAATATACCACCAGCCAACTATACCCTCAGTAGAACCACCAACAACAGCTCCACACTTCCACACCCACACCTCTACCCTGTGGCCACCTGAACGACACCAGCAGCCGACAGTACCCACCCACCGCCAGACCACAACTCCCTACTTCCTCCCTTCCGAGGCCCCCTCAACGACACCAGCACCTTGTTTTTCGTATCGAATCACCCGTTATTCCACTATTCAAATCCGCCAATTCTTCGATTTTTTTTTTCCTTTGGCACTTTCTATTCTGAATCACACTGTAACTACCCGATGTCTACCGAACAATTAGGAACTTCCACCGTAACCGTAAAACATTTCAGACTTTTGAAGCCGAATAATCCGGAACTGATATAAAATTGCAGAATTTTTTCGGACGAAGCTGAAACACGTCAATCCGCGAGCAAAGACTCTGCAAAAAGTTTGGATATTTTCTCCACTTACTTGCAAAATGGAAAATTTCCCTGAATGCTTCCAAAGCTCAGCTTAGAATTTTCCCACATAAGCCGAGAGCTTCTTATTTGAAACCTTCTAGCAGACATATTGTCACTATGAATGGGGTTCCAATTAATTGGTCTAGCGAAGCTAAATATTTAGGACTTCTGCTAGATCAAAATTAACTTTTAAAAATCACATTGAAGGCCTTCAAGCCAAATGTAACAAATATATTAAGTGTCTATATCCACTTATAAACAGAAAATCAAAACTTTGTCTTAAGAACAAACTTTTGATTTACAAACAAATTTTTAGACCTGCCATGTTGTATGCTGTACCAATATGGACTAGTTGCTGCAATACCAGAAAGAAGGCACTTCAGAGGATTCAAAATAAAATTTTGAAAATGATTCTGAAGTTGCCTCCGTGGTATAGTACCAATGAACTTCATAGAATTTCTAATATTGAGACATTGCAACAAATGTCCAACAAAATAATTTCCAATTTCAGACAAAAATCGTTGCAATCTTCTATTGCAAACGATTAGCTCCTTGTACCCTTAGTATAAATTAGGTTAAGTTTAGTTTAAGTAGAAAACATTTTAATTCCTACATGGTTCAATTCAACCAGAGGAAATATTCTAACTGCCAGAGGCAATTGAAATGTATTAATAATAACTAAAAACGTAACATAGCTAATAAGGATGATAGTGTTAAGAAAACACGGAACACCTAGTCTAAGAGATGAATGCATGTATTAGATAATTAGCAAATAAAATTAGTAAAAAAAATAAACAAAAAAAAAAAAAAATAAATAAATCCAGGCTATGTACATCCGCGACATCTTCGTATACCGTTGGGAGTTTCAGTTGAATGGTGATCTCAAGGGCCGGATGGTTCAGATCGAGGTCGATCAAAGGCTCCGTAGCATTAAAAACAGAAGATTCACTTTTGATGTTGTCATTGACTAGAACCAAGTCAAGTATACGAGAATTGTGATTAGCAATCGGGTTGATTTGCGTAAGGCCGTTTAAACTGAATCCGTCTAACAAAATTGAGGTAGAGGGCGGGAAGTACGATTGCTGCACATCCAAGACCGGGAACGTATTCTGCGCAGTAGACCAAACCAGATTGGATTGATTGTAATCTCCAAGCTGAATTGCGACGTCCAATTCATCCAAATCTGAATGAATTGCCCGAATAGATTCGACATGATTATTAATATCAGTGACATTTGTTCGCATTTTAATCCTGATCCATAGTTGTTCGAGGGAATCACAGACCGGTGTAGGATCTATGCAACAACTTAAACGCGTCGATACGGCAATTAGGACGCCGCCGCCTCTTGATTTAGTGCTGTTTCGTTGGTTGCGATCATTTCGAAAAACTGTATACGAGGTATCGAACAGTTGCGTAGACAAAATGCGGTCATCAAGCCATGTCTCTGTAAGGACTATGACATCGTAGAATGCATCCGAAGCAGTTAAGAAGAAGTCATCAATCTTAGTGCGTAAGCCTCTAACGTTCTGATAGTATATTTTAAGTTGGCCTTCGACTGAATCCGTACTATTACTGACAGGAAACTGGTGTACATCAAAGTTGACGGCGTTGGATGTTGTACTGCTACAATGTAAGGGTGCATCAGGCAGAGAGAATGAAGGACAGCTTGGGTACTTGCCTGCGAGGAGATTTCGGAAGACCCCTTCCCTATCCACGAGAACAGGGCCGGGGTGACTCTGATGACATGAATCGGTGGCGTCATGAAAATGGCTGCTGATGTTGGATGGCGCGACTGTTTCGGGAGGGTTGGGGACTTCCTTACGGCTATCGCAGGTGCACCCCGGTTGGTGTAAATCGCAAATAGGGCTTCCGTTTTCGCTGGTGCTGGAACATACTGCTATACTGCTATCTTCAAAATGTGATCGTTCTTGGGCAGGGACGAAAGCCGTACACGGTTAGAAAAAAGTACCTAATTTTAGGTACTTTTTTCTCTTGCATCTCCCTCCCTCTTCCCTTTGTTGTCATAAAATGAAGAGCAAAACCATTCAATAAGGGCATTAAAGTGTGGGAACCCAACGTTAAGTAATCTCATGTTTACAAAAGTTGAGTGAAATTTACCTAACTTTTGGTTAGTTTCTATTTAAAATTAAGTTTATTTTACTTAATATTAGGTGAATTTTACTTAATTTCAAGATAAAATTACTTAATTTTGGGTTCCCACACTAAACCCCCGATTTGAGTGAAAAGTACCTAATATTAGGCACTTTTTTTTCTAACCGTGTAGCTTTCACATTTGAACAGGTTGGATGAGTGATGGAGTAGATGGCGTTAAGGTTGGTGTTGCTGCAATCCGAAAGAGCATCAGGCAGATGATAAGAAGAACAGCTAGGGTACTTGCCTGCGAGGAGGTTTCGGAAGACCCCTTCCCTATCCCAGTGACCAGTAATGAATTATTTATTTATTTTTTAACAATTCATCCTGAAGTAGTGCGATTTTTTAACCTTGAAGTTAATTCGCAGTTCTCACTCACCTATGACCGTAGGTGGCCACCAGGCGGCCTTCCGGAAAACCCGGAACGCTCGTAAAAATGGTCATTTCGGATAGTTCGTCCTACAGCAGCGCATTTTTTCTAAGCAATTTCTGACGTGATCTTTGAATTAATACACAGTTCTTACTCAGCTATAACCGCAGGGCCTTCCGTATAATCCCGAACGTCTGTAAAAATGGTCATTTTGGAAAGTTTGTCCTACAGCAGCCCAATTTTTTCTAATCCATTTCTGATTGTGATCTTTGAGTAAGCTCTTACTCTGCTATGACCGCAGTGGCCACCAGATTCCAGATCGAATGAGTGTCGAAAGTGTATTTTCCTATATATTTTGACTGAAATCCCCATGCAAACCTCAAATCAAATGCGCCAGCTTATACAACAAGCGATTGAGCTGAAATTTTGAGAGATTGATTTTCTTACCAAAAGACACAGTCCTGCTGGTGCCCCGTGGAATTATTACAACTTTTTTTTCTGGTCCAGTCTAATGTACAGCTCTACCCACTAAAATCAGCTAATTTAAACAAAAAAATAGAAGATGAATGTTTCCGCAACAGATTTTAACCCTATTTTGAATTTCAAGATGATTCACTGCCGTTTAACCCTTTCAGGCCCAAATTTTTCTAAGGGTATTACGCAGTAAATTTGATATGTTCCATTTCTCGGGTACTTATTCAAAAGGACGGATGTGATTTTGTAAACAAAGATTCAAACATCGATTTGTTCAATCTGATTGCACTCCCACGCAAACCAACACCACCAACAGGTAGCCTAGGGCTTCCCCTACCTGTATCTAGTGATGGTTTGCGTAGGAGTGCTATAAGATTGGACAAACCGACGTTTGAATGATTGTTTACAAAATCACATACGTCCCTTTGAATAAGTACCCGAGATTTGTTTTCGTGATTTATAATGGAGAACTGACAAAACAAGTTGAAAAATATTTTTTTCGGGATGTACTATATCATCCAAACTGTCCTTGAGTCCGGAACTTGCGATCTACAGTTACCATACGAGCTTTTTTCGTCACTCTAAGCTTGGATATTCAACCATGCCCATAACATATTCATAAAGATCAAAAGACATGGTCAGATGGTTTTGGGACATCCTGGGTCATCCATACTATCCTTGAGTACAGAACTTGCGATCTACAGCCAAGGAACTAGATTTTTTCGCCACTAAAGGGTTGGATACTTTTTTTCAATCTGTGAACCAGAAGGATGAATATTCCCCGATTTGAACCAGGACTTTTCTTGACGAACTATTGGTATCTATGAAGACAGCATTAATCAAAAACAAGCTGGGGTTGAAGAAAAATACTCCCTCATCCAGAACATGCGAATTGAAACTTGATGAGAGAATTCCGTTATATACATATTTTTACCAAATAATATAAAAATTATGTGATTATTTACCATATAAAAAAATAGTTATCAAGGCATCCGATTGATGCGATTTGGATAGGAAGAGTGGAATCGCCAACTTCCTGTTGTTAACATCTAGTGGATAAAGGGCGGGTCAATCTGGGAAACGAGAACTAGATTATATTATTGTATGTACGAACTTTCTTCTGGAAGGAGATTCTCTGTTCATCCCGTGGATTCGCATAAGTGTTTCGGATTATGGAACCACCCCACCCATTTTTGGCCCTTCATACAGGAGTTTGATGAAATACACACAATAATATAAGCATTATCAACTCGTTTGTCAGATATGGCCAGTCGAGTGATTAAAATTTTGACTTTTTGCTCCCCTATGCTTAAACGATGACATTTGCTATTTTAATAATCGTCCTAAATTTTTAGCTAATTTAGATGTAATTTGACTGAGCACAAGCAGTTTGAAGCTTATATGAAAATTACTATGAAAACAGTAACTTTTTTGAAAAACCGTTCCCCATCATTGCTTAATGGGCAAAAAATGTATGAATACGTTAGCAACATGGGAAATTTAACAAAGGAAAATATCGTCGTTGTTGCTAAACGATTTGATGCTGGCAACAAAAGTTATTGGGCAAATACTGAATTGTGGGAAATTCAATTTAACACGTAAAAGAATAACATCAATATCAATAATGAGCATTTCTGTTTTCTTTATAATTCTGCTCACAAAAGTCAGATTGCTTCGCCACAACAACTGACTTTCAACTTAGGATCTATTCTATGATAGCAATGTGTTAAACATATTCAAATAGATTCTGGGCTACTTCACGAAACGATCGTTTACATAAAGGGCATTTCTCATAGTAATTTTCATATAACCTTCAAATGGCACGTGCACAATCAAATTACGTCAAAATCAGCTAAAAATTTGAGAGGACTATTAAAATAGCAAAAACAATCGTTTAAGCACAGGGGAGCGAAAAAGTCAAAATTTGAATCACTCTAATGGCCAGTGCTATCGGCAGGTGCCTTGCTACAATAGATGGTAGTATCATAATCATCATCACTAGAAGGTTGGATATGTATTCAACCATGCCTATAACATACTCCAGAAGACCATAAGACATGGTAAGCCAGCCAGCACTCTAACTTTTCTCATCGCTACAAGCTTGGATATGTATTCAAGCATATCCATAACATATTCCAGAAGACCAGGAGAAAAGGTTAGATGGTTTGCAACATCCTGGATTATCCAAACCATCCTTAAATTCAGAACTTGCGATCTACAGGCCCCACTTCAGCTTTTTTCGTTGCTTCAAGCTTGGATATGTATTGTTTCGTCATTCCAAGCTTGGATATGTATTCAACCATATTCATTAAGATCAGGAGACATAGTTAAATGGTTTTGGGATATCCTGGGTCATCCAAACTGTCCTTGAGTTCCGAACTTGCGATCTACAGCTACGAAACTAGCTTTTCTCGTCACTAGAAACTTGGATATATATATTCAAGCATGTCCAAAACATATTCCAGGAGACTAGGAGACGTGGTAAGTTGGTTTTGGGACATCCTAGGTTTTCCAAACTTTTCCGTCCTTGAGTTCGGAATATGCTATCCACAGCCACCACTCTAGCTTTTTTCGTCGCTTTTAGTTTGGATGATATGTATTCCTCCACATCCATGATACATTCCTGAAAATCAAGGGACATGTTTAGATGTTTTTTTATATCCTGAGTCATCAAAACCATTTTCAAGTTCAGAACATGCAATCTACAGGCACAGTAGTACATTTTCCAGCTAACCGTAAGCATTTAAAAAATCCGTACGTGCGACTAAAACGCTGTCACAGTGCAAAAATGCTTTAAACTGGCTTACAGAGCCTAGCTTATATAGCTTTATATTGCCGAAAAGGCAAAATATAGTGCTAATGGTTACTTTGGGTTTCAGTCACTCAAAGCTCCAATTTATCGGAACCAACATTTCAAATATTCTCAAAGTTACTATATGTATATGATTACAGTTGAATATACCAGCACCAACATTTCAATAGATTTTTTTTGCAGTTGTAGATCTCAAATTCCGTTCTCAAAGACAGTTTGGGTTCTCCAGAATATTCCAAAATATTCTACGATATTCGTTGACCTCCCGAGAGGTGCAATGGATATAATTGAACGGATATTTAAGCTTTGAATATCAAAAAGAGCTTCTAAGCAGCTGTAGATATCAAGTCCCAAACTCAATGACAGTTTGGATTGCCCAGAATATCTCGTAACTATCTTACCATATCCGTTAACATCCCGGGAAGTGTAATGGATATAAATAAACGGATATTTAAGCTTTGAGTACCGAAAAGAGCTTCTAAGCACCTGTAGAACTCAAATCCCGTACTCAAAGGCACTTCAGATTGCCCAGAATATCTCATAACTATCTTACCATATCCGTTGACCTCACGGGAGGTGTAATGGGTATAATTGAACGAATATTGAAGCTTTGAGTACCGAAAAGAGCTTCTAAGCAGCTGTAGATCTCAAGTCCCGAACTCAAAGATAGTTTGGACTGCCCAGAATATCTTAAAATTATCTTACGATATCTGTTGACCTCCCGGGAGGTGTATTGGATATAATTGAATATATATTGAAGATTTGAGTACTGAAAAGAGCTTCTAAGCAGCTCTAGATCTCAAGTCACAAACTCAATGACAGTTTGGATTCCCCAGAATATCTCGTAACTATCTTACCATATCCGTTGACCTTCCGGGAGGTGTAATGGATATACATAAACGGATATTTAAGCTTTGAGTATCGAAAAGAGCTGCTAAGCACCTGTAGAACTCAAGTCAAGCTTTCAGTATTGGTAAGGCAATCAAACTCATCAAATGCTTTAGCCAAGCAAGCCTTTAGCACAGCAGAGTGCGATTGATTCGCATTCTATATCAGTCCGCCCAACCTGTTGTTGGGGGCATGGAGTGCGATCCTCTCGTTTAATAAACAATGTGCACTCGCTTGACTGTGGATATACAACAGTAAAGCACATGTGGAGATTGGACAAATAAAGCATCCGAAAGATATTCAATTTGCAAAAAAGAGAGCTAACCACGGTGGAGGTTGGTACTCGGATTCTGATGGCTTTTCCGCAAACGTGACCTTTAAGGCCCAAATTACCGTAATCCAGTCATTGACAAGAAAACCAGCCACGTACTTGTACCACCCCCAGGAAAAAATCCGCCCACCGAGGAGAAAATGCATTCCCCAGCTGAATCGGGGAAGCATTCTCGTGTTAAAACTACATCAACACATAGTGGTGACTTCAATACATCCGCGGGATGCTCATTGGGATGAATTTCGTAATATTATTTGAAAAAACTGCATTTTGCAGAAAATATTGCAAAGTTGAAAAAATATTTTTCCAGGAGGGGAAACCGTCGATTTACTCTCACGCTCTCTTATACTTTGTAGATACTCGAAAATCATCGTTCAGTGTTGCGTGTTGATTTGTTCTATATATTATGCTTGTTTTCTCGAATATTTACGTAAACATCAAGCAATAATCTATGAAAATGTTGCTTTTCATGCTACATATTGACACTAAATATTGGATGTGAGCTAGAACTGTGAAAACGCAAGCATTCATAAGCAACGCAGGTTACTTATTTTTTCATAATTCAAGTTTTGATAATTATAGTCGCACGAACAAAGCGGTTCGTGACCGGTCAATAATTTCCCGAAATAGTCGCTACTGTGGACTAGCAAAATTGTCCTTATATAAACAGGAAGCTTAAGCGCCACCTCGTTAGAGGACTTCCCGCTCATGTACTAATATTGCCCGGTCTGAGACCCACCGAAGTAAGTCCATTGAGAAAACCTTTAAAGAAAGGTTCAAGGACAATTCCGCCTGCACCACTTTCCTAGCGTCCGACTTACTAGAAAATCACGAAACCAGAACCGAACATTACTCACTCGACCCTAACGCAACACATTGAAGTAGAACTTTCCCACATAAAGTTCAACTTATCATCACTGGAAATTCCGCCACTGTTTCCTAGATGGCGACACCGAGTCAAAAGCATATGAGGTCATTCATAAATCCCTCAACTAGATACGAACGCGTGCAAAAGGAAATAATTCGAATGAATGACTAGCGGCATGAAGAACATTACAGGGGAGGGAAGGTTTGTGTAGTGATGACGACATCTCGCTTCATTTCAAAAACAATACTCATTTCTAGACCAACATTTGAAAAGGGCGTAACAGCCAAAATTTATTCCTTCTGATTCTTCGTCCACATATATAGCTATATATGTAGACGAGGAATCAGAAGGAATACATTTTGGCTGTTACGCCCTTTTCAAATGTTGGTCTAGATTTATTACTAATCTACACATTGGTCATTCCAGTCCTTCGGCCTATCGTCTATCTATGCGTGCGTGCTCTCTACTCTCTAAGCTCTAACTCTATGATCGGCTTCGATCACAAGCGTGATGAAATGGTACTTGGACACGGCGAATTTGGCGAAACGGTGTTGAACTCTACCTTGGTTCCGAATGCTACGTGGTGACGGTACGCCAACGGGAAGCTCAACAAACGATTGGGTACCCACGTGGTCTTCGGCGTTGAACGGGATGGGGCGCGATGTTGACGACGCAGCCCTTCCGGCTCCGAATGGATGCTGGCCGGTTTGTTTGCCTGTCGAAAATGATTAGCGGCGGTGGTCCTAGTTTCCTGTCCGAGAGATAGAGCCGTCGAACGGCTGTTCGACAAAAAAAAAGTTACGAGAGCACGCCGACTACTTATGCACGACTTTATTACCTTTCTGTCTTCACTTATCACTAGGATTAGCACAACTTTCTTCACGGGGGAAACTGACTGGGACTTCTGTAACAATCAAGACTAATCAGCACTGAAATACTTCCTTTTACTATATGGTCTCACTCAAAAAGATTTCACGGATCGCGGGAGAACTTCCGAATCGTTTCGACTATCTAGGCAAAGTGGTAAAGAATCTTGAGCCCTCAGATAAAATAGTCCGGGAAATCGTCAACTTCTAGCAAAGAGTCTCGAGTCGGTTTTCATTTTCTTGTTCTGGTTTCTGGCATCTCGCTCCCACCAGTAGTCGCAGAGCTGACTTCTTTGTCCTAATCCCCAATCCCCCCAAGGTCTTCCTACAAACTTGACCTTCGGCTCATCCCCGATCACGGGCAATCAATTAACTCTCGCGAGAGGGTTAACAGCTATTATGTACAAGTTCAGGTGTTGTGTCCAGTGCTAGCCTATGCGTAGGCGAATCGTGAAACTTATTTCACATGCGTAGTTCTTAAGATGGTTTATGTTACTCTTAGGTCATTCCATGTGGATCGATGCAAACAAATATATGTACATAAAGATATTTATTTAACTGATTAATATTTACAAATTCGCTACTGTAACGGGCTACCGTTACATAATGTTGTGCTGCTAAAACGGCATCACTTTTTATGTACACAGAGAGAAGACCGATCATATGATCATGTAAACAATCTATTGAATCTTGACGAACATTTGAGAAGGTAGTCAACTGCATCATAATTTTACATTCATGTAAAATGCATGTAGAAAATTGTGTAATTAGGAGAAGGATGCACATCAAATCAATCTCAGATGCATTTTTGAGGTTGTTTATGCATATCGCCATAATATATGCGCTGTACAGGTATTGAAAAGGACGTTAATATTTTGTGGAAATATATAGAGTTTGATACCTTATGAAATGTTTGTGTACTTTGTTCAAAATCAGATCTGAGCGAATGAGTAGGCTCTCCGCAAAAAAAAAGAAGCGAACAGCAAGAAAAAGAAGTCGATTTGATGTATGACATTTGAACCTTAAGTGGTCTTGTTGTGTAGGGGTTATCACGCCTATCTAGAGAGTAGGAGGTTGAGGGTTCGAGTCCCTCCAAGACACGTGGATTCTTTTTCGCATATTTCATATCAATTTGTCCATTTCGAAACATGTGCTGTGCATATGCATAGCCAAGATATTTAAACGTTGGGACAGTTGAGTTGCAGAAAATTGCAAATTTAAATTTTATTTTCGAAGTTCCTGGGAAATAAAATTAATTTACTCAATGTGACATGTACCACTTCCGCTGGCACCGGTTCATTTCTTAAACTAAC
Source organism: Armigeres subalbatus (assembly GCF_024139115.2). NCBI lineage: Eukaryota > Metazoa > Arthropoda > Insecta > Diptera > Culicidae > Armigeres > Armigeres subalbatus. Next base: position 7,547,064 of record NC_085139.1, on the reverse strand, counting down.
AAAGGCAGTGGGGCCCTCCTTAGCCGTGCGGTAAGATGCGCGGCTACAAAGCAAGACCATGCTGAGGGTGGCTGGGTTCGATTCCCGGTGCCGGTCTAGGCAATTTTCGGATTGGAAATTGTCTCGACTTCCCTGGGCATAAAAGTATCATCGTGTTAGCCTCATGATATACGAATGCAAAAATGGTAACTTGGCTTAGAAACTTTGCAGTTAATAACTGTGGAAGTGATTAATGAACACTAAGCTGTGAGGCGGCTCTGTTCCAGTGTGGGGATGTAATGCCAATAAGAAGAAGAAGAAGAAGAACAAAGGCAGTCCTTGCTTTCGCCTGCTTACGCCTATGTCGATCTTGGTACCGCCGTAGCCATTTGGCTACCAAGATATTGCAAGCTTTCAGAATTTTCCACTGATTGCCCGGCTACTGTGAAACTGGAAAGGGACGCCGTGTTTATGCATTCAAAAATGAAAAAGAAAGAAGCAAAAGGAAGAAGGAATATTGGAGAATGAAAAAAAATAACGAAGGAAGAAAAAAGGAAGTAGAAAGAAAGAAAAAATGAAGGGAAAAGAAAAGGGAGAAAATAGGAAATAGAAGAAGGAAATGGAAGTAGGAAGAGGATAGAGGGAAAAAGAAAAAGAAAAGAGGAAAGAAAATGAAAGAAGGAGGAAGAAAGAATAAAGAAGGAAAATGAGAAAGGATAGACGGTTAACTCATGCTGGCTATTTGCGCATATACGATAGCGCCTGGATGCTGGCAGCGGCGGGTTGAAAACCAGACGTAAACGTAAAAATAAGATATTTAACAAAAACTGCACTATTCCAACATTTATCGAAGCTGTTTTCGCCAAATCAGGAATCGACCAAAAATTGCGCCAGTAGGGGAACTGTTCCGTTTTCCATCTCACATATATTCATCTCATCTAAAAAACAAAGAAATACAGCACCAATCTCGTCGCTTCTTTTTGCTAACAAGCGTGCTCACTGACGAAAAAAATCACAAAAATAAGAAACAAACCTAATTCCTTTCCATTGCTTTGTTTTTGATGGGATGGAAATAGGAGCTATGGAATGAAGTGCCGAACCGTTCCCCTATATAAAATTAGTTATCTTATGGTCTGAGTTTATGTCACTTGGTTCTGATCTTCTTTTTTTCCAGCAGATAAACAAACGTATAGTGTCGGCTTTTTATATCTCTTCCATTCGTAATATATCATCAAAAAACAACTTTAAGCAAATTAACAAGTCCTGATTTGAATCTTGACTTGACAGCAAAATACGTTGAATGCAGGTAAACCCGAACAGATACCTTTGTTAGTTTTTGAGTGGTAACACTTTAAACGTTTACAACTTATTTTCGATACAGTCCTTAGAGGCAATAAAACATCACATATCTCATTTCTTTTGTTACATATGTACATTATAACAATATCAACACTCGATTGATAAAGTTTCAACATTTTTAGACAGTCTAACATCCACCCACCATTCGTTTAAAAAACCCTCAGAGTTCATTGCGTTCAAAGCTGTACGTACGCATGCCCAGACGCAGCGAAACATCACATATTCGACAGGGCAAAGCTAGGTCCACCGAGAACGATCATATTTGGTGCGATTGAACCGATCGCCGATCAGACAGCCACGCGCGACCGCTGCACCTGTTGCGCTCGAACGAAATTCCATTTGGGGCCGTCCAGAAACCACGTGGTCATATATGGGGGGAGGGGGGGGGTTTGCAAAATGACCACGATAAGCCACAGGGGGGAAGGGGGGGTGTTGCTCTCGAACCACGTGGTTTTTTTACACGAAAAACTTTTAGTGAATAGCGGTGTAAAAAATACAAATAATCAAAATTTAATGATTTAATCATTAAAATGTAATGATTTAATCATTAAACGAAAAGCGCGTCTGAGGGCGATGCCCACGTAGCGTCTTTTCAACTCAGCGTTAAAAAGACGTAGGTGTGCATCGTGAAAAATCGATAACGCAGCGTCGGTCGCAACGCCGATGCATATCTGCATTATTTGACCATCTTAGCCTAAGATCCTACATCCATACAAAAATAAACGAAAAAACAGGCTGCCATTCAGTCTTAATTCCCCCAAAAAAAATTTGAAAGGGAAAAATGGAAAAATATTTTTAAAAAAATCCGCCGCTGATGGTTTTTGGCATCACGCCGCCGACACTTTTGCATCAGCGGACTGCAGCTACAATTTTGAAAAATGTTCATGTTTTTACAATAATCCAAGAAAAAATCTTAAGAAGAAAAATTTAAAAGAATTTCTTGTAGATATTCAGGAAAAATCAAGTAAAGAAATTTCCTGTAAAAACTTTGACATTACTTCATACAATCCTGATAAAGTGCTAGCATTCAGAATTTTTTTGAACAATTCTCTCTGAAAAATTTGGCTTGGAAATTTTGCTACAAATTGATAATGAAAAAAAAAACAATACAACTCCAGTGTAATTTCCGAAAAAAAATCCTTGAAACTCCGAAAAAAATTCTGTCTGAAAATTCAAAACAGTCCCGTGGGAAATACATATAATTTTCGGTGGAAAAACATTCTAATGAATTCCTTCGACAAGTTCTTCCGAATCTTCACCAGAAATTCTTCTTCATTTCCAAAAGAAGTTTTTCGAACATTTTAAGGAGTGCACTTCAAAATGTTCAGTCTCCAGTTAGCCTTGCGAGCAAAGGCGTAGGATTGCCAATCCGGAGATGACGAGTTCGATTCTCGTTCCTGTCTAGGATGTTTTCGGGTGGGAAACATTCTCAACACCCTAGGTATAGTGTATCCATCGTATTTGCTACACAAGATATATAATCGTGCAATGGCTGGCAAATAAAAGCTTTCAATTTATAACTGAGGAAATGCTTACTAAGTTGAAAAGCAGACCAACTTCCAGTTGGAATATGGAGCCAATGCCACATGAAACACTTTGATATTTCCGTTGATTTTTTTTTTAATTTTGGAATTTTGAAATGAATTTTTTTCGGAATACTTTTTTACGCTCTTTGTGAATTCTATCACATTTTTTTTTAAATTTTCCAAGTATTTTTTTATTCGAGGCATTATTTAGAATTTCCACGGAAGAGTCTATGGATTATCTACAAAAAATTCTTTGGATTTTCAAAGAATAAATATTTAGAATTCTCAAGGTTCATGTTTTTTGAATTTGAACCAGAAATCATTCGGGATGTCATTTTGATTTCTTTGTAGGTTCAGCTAAACATTGCTTTAAATCTTTACCATGCAAAGATGCACAGGAAATGATTTAGAAAGTTTAAGGAATTTTCACATCAGAAAATCTTTAAAATTTTGATTTATATTTTTAAGGAATTCCTACTGGAAATGCTTCAAAAGTACAACCTTTACAAGTACTACAAAAGTACAGTTTTTTCGTTGTTTCCACCTGTAAAAACATCGGAATTTCCTCGGGAAACTCATTATTGGTGTTTCAGATGAACTTTTTTTCGATTTTCTACTGGAAAATCTCAGGAATTTCCATCGAAAATATTTTGGCATATTCTTTTTTCTTCTTTTTCAATTTCTTTTAGAAATAAAAAAAAACTGCTGAAAATTTCTAATTTGGAAAACGAAAAAAACTCCATTGGAAATTTAGAAGAATTTCCTTTGAGGATTCATTAAAATTGCCCAGGATTTAGAAAAAAAAAAATCTTTAGATATTCTGTAAAAAAGTAAGCTGGATTTTTTTCTAATTTATACTGGAAATTCTTCGGAATTTGATGTTTATTGCAATTTCGGATCTTTCTACGGATTCTTCTAGTTCTTCAAAATTTCTACCGAACATTTTTCGGAACTCTTCCACAAAATTTCGGAAAAAAATGTCGTTGCAATTCTAAAGATTTTCCGGGGAGACTCCGAAGAATTTCTTATCAATATTCCGAAGGGTTTCCCTTGCAACTCCAGAATAATTATTCTTGAAAATTAAGAAGATCTTGGAATTTAAAATTGATCCAAGCAATAAATGTAGGCAATAATTAAGAAGCCTAGTTTTTATGATATTGAATAATTAGAATAATTGATCGAAAAAAATAATAATGCACCTAAATGTTCTAAATGCACAAAATTCTGGTAGTGCGCATGAAAAAGGTTATGACATAGAGAAGCTTGCATTAAAAAAATCAACATGAAATTCTAAATAAAATGCTTTTTAAATTCATAAAAGGGTCTTAGAACTAAGGAGAGTCCTGCGATATGAAAAAAAGTGGCAGTGTTCCAGAAAAAACACTCCAATTCCTAAAACAATCTAGGTTAAAAAATAGTGTTATAATAACGATTGAAATTGAATTCCAAAACAAATCTCAACCCTTTCAGGAATGATGGGTCATATATGCCCAGCGTTTTAGATTGTCTATAAAATCACAAAAAGAGAGCTAGGCCACCATTTTCTTCAGTAAAATTGTTCATCTAGATATTGGCTTTACAGAAAAAATATGGGAGCTCAAATTTGACTGACCATGAAAACTTAGATATCCAAAACCTTGGGAAGATTTCGATTCTAAGAGCATGTGAATAAAGTTTAAATTTTGAATCATTCTGAACAGATGGGTGGTCAGATATTTGAAATGGCTCATCCTGAACGTTAAGCCAGTGATTAATATTCCGGAATACGAGATACTCCAGGTACTTCAAAATGCTCTCAAGTTCAGCCCACGAATCTACCAGATCAATCAAGACATTTGCAATGTTCTCATCATCGGTATATACCCAATCCGATGAAATAAGCATATGATCCTAATTTCCATTAACATGAGATCCAAGAGACAAGGTACCCAAAATTATCTTGAGTCAACATCAAGTTGCACAATGACTATGAGGTTTGTTCGCAAACTGTTTTTGTAGGGCCTTAGAAGCACTGGGTTCACGGACTTGAATGATTAAGTAGTTCAAAAGTCTGTAGTAGCTTGTATAAATAATAATTGAAGTCATATTAACCCAATGGACCTACTGGGATATTATATCATACATCATTCATAAGTTGGTTAATTGGATAAATCGAATGATCCGAACTCCAAAATAATAATTGGTCTATAATACATTCATTCCTCTATGAGTCGCTTATGAAAGGACCATTGACTGAAGCATATTCGTGATGTGGAATAGAAGTTTCTTGGAAAATTATTCCAAAGAACCTTCAGAGTGACCGAGAAAATATTTTTAGTATGGCATCATTGGCTTCCACGAAAATAAAATTTCAATGAAGAATTAGAAATTTTGAGAGATGAGCCAGCTCTGGATTGAAAATATCTTTAGTAGAGAAAAAATAAAAATTTTCCATAATAAAATAGGAAATTGCCAAGAAAGAACAATAATACACACAACAATAATAAATTAGCACTAGTAAAAGCAAAAATTGCAATTATGAAATAAAAATTTTCCATAAAGAAATCAAAATGTTCAACGAAAAAATACAAAATTTTCATGAACAAATCAATATTAGCAATGAACAATTGAAAAAAAAAAAAAATTAAAATTATTTATTTCTAATATTAATGATTCTGAAATTTCTACAGGAATGCTACTCAAAAGAAACAACAGTAGGAGGTTTTATTTGCATCTCTAAGATTACATATTACCTATGTGATTTTTTTTGAAGGAGTTCAGTTCAGATGCTTCGCTGAGGTTAATATCTTAAGAATTTCCAGTACCTCCAGAGCTATGGAAGGTCCTAAATACTCTAAGGAATCTATAGGGATATTCCGTGATGAACTTTATAGTTATTTAAAAAAAACTAACAAAAAAAATTTAAAAAATAAAAAATATAAGGATATTTTGGAAAATTTCTAAACCATTATAAATTTTTCTCGAAATTTTTATAAGATATTCGCGAGTCCACATTTTTTTGTATCCTCCTGATGCATTGAAAGTGTGCGAGTTCTAGATATCCTAATACCTGATACACATTACAACATGATAACATCATCAAAATTTTCGAATTCCTGAAAATTTATAATTTCCATGCTGGGTTTAGTTTGATTTTGAATCAATTGAAATTGTCCATCTTCAAAATTGATCGGATTAACCATATGTTTTAGTTACATAAGGTTTTTTTTAAATTTTTGTACTTGAAAAAAACCACGTGGTCATAGGGGGGGAGGGGGGTCTGCCAAATGACCACGATAAGCCACATGGGGGGAGGGGGGGGGTTGAAAATCTTCAAAAATATGACCACGTGGTTTCTGGATGGCCCCTTTGCCCATCAACGAGTTTCGAAAACCTACACGAACCGAGTGCGGTTTCCTGATGGCTTAAAAATAGCCGTTTCTATCCAGAGCGCACTATTTTTCGTGTTTGCAAATAAATCAAGTTGTACGTACACACAGAGTTTCGCGATTCGATTCGCGACCTGGAATCGTTCCAATTTTCGCGCGATAAATTCGCTGTCTTTCAAACTTTGAGATTTTTTTGCCGCACAACCGGCGGACGTCACTAATTGAGACGCTGACAGGTTTGATTAATATTTCAGAAACGCTCAGGGAAGTCAAAAACGGTTTGAGCATGTTCTTTTTATTTTGGAAAATTTGGTTCGATCACGTTCCCTTCAAAGTAAAACCATGTGGATTTGGAATTTACTTGAAAATTTAAAATATACAACAAACTGGTACAATATTACGAAATCTATGTCGGTTCACATTAGCGCCAGCCAGAGATCACTTAAAATAGATTGAGAATCGTTAATCTTACCAACAAATTCTCCAGCTTTCGGTGGGCGATCAAGCAATCTGGCTTGACCCAGTAAACCAACACCTGCTTAACGAGTCTTTTTCACAGAACAAACGCAGCATCCATACAAACGAAGGAAAGATTTTCCCTTTTTCCGTAACCTTTTATGGAATCGCGCGGGTGATTCTGAGACTGCTGTCTTTGATGGACTTTACTGCGGCGATCAAGAAGAAAGGAAGAGAACGATCGCGCTCTCAGTATTCAGAATCTCTCTGTTTACAAGCAAAAACGTTCCGACCAAAGTGCTTGTTTTCACAATTCTATCTCGTCAGTGAGAGTAGGCGTCGGCGTCGCCACCGAGGCGATCAGAAATATTTTTTTCGACATTCCGTAGATAACGTGAAGCTGACGATGAGTAAACAACCTTGCGTTTCCACTACAGATATCTGTTGGGGAATTTGCCCCGCGAAAACGAAGAAGGCGCAAGCCAAACATGTTGTGAAAAGTGATTCAAGCCTTGAACACGGTGGGTGGATGCTACAATTAGTCTTGAGTTTGCTGCTGCTCATTCGTTCGGAGGTACTAATTCAGAACGATGAAAGTAAATGTAAATTTTCTATTTGTTGCTTCACCTGACGACGAGATTCCCAGTCGAATGCAACTCACAGAATGTATCCAATCCGTTTATTAGAGTCCCACAGGAAATAGAAACAAGACGAAGGCCATTTTAAAATTGTAAATAAGGCTTTTGGGATTTTTAAAAATAAATTTTTCCCTTTATTAGCGATATTTTCAGCCTGCGGCTGGTCCATCTCTGTATAATAACTTTACAGAGTTTTTCACGCAAAGACATTATTAGTATATACATGTGCAGTGCACCTTATCCCATGAATAAATGTCCTTTTTAGCAATTTGAATAGTATTGTTCCTTATGCGTCATCAGCTGCCATGATCGGTAATGTGGCGTAGTCTTTTCGAAGCTGGAAAGGCGCGAGAAGAAAACAAAAAGCAAAGACAATTGGAGGTGTTAATCAGTCAAGCGATAAGGTAATTTAAAAAAAATTACAAGCAGTTTAAAAGTAACGAAATTGTAATTGCATTTTATTGTCTAAAATTGAAAAGGTCACTAGGATTTTATTTGGAACATTTTTCCAAAAACTTGCAATTCCTGTGAGATAAAGTATAGACTGTAATTGTGATTTTCTAGCAACCAATTGCAGACCAGGGTTTACTACTTGTAGTAGGCAGTATGGGGTTAATGTATATTTACAAACGATTATAAAATAATCATATTGGAGCATTATTGTTTTTAGCGTTTGCTCTATTGAATTATTCAAACTGTCAATTTAACACCTTAATAAAGATAAAAAAACTGTTTATCTGGCCTCCCGGCCGAATTTCTAGCGGTGTAACCTTGGGTGTAACTTTACCGGAAACGTTACTTTAAGAAAATATTGGATAGCACTATTTGAATGTGTATACGTGAAGCACGAGTATTGGTGTATTCATGATATGAAAGGAGAGGCTGCATATCCACAGCTAGCTCATTCTTTAGACTAAATTCGCGGACAACGGACGTGTTTTTTCCGGACGCTGGACACCTTTAAAATTAAAATGGATTCACCGAGCGGATCCCACAATGGCGCAGCAAATGTATCCCAAAGGTGAGTTTTCTGGGGAGGGACAGAACTGTTTTTCTTGGAAAATTTTGGGGAGGCCTTGTAGAAAACAAATGTGGTTTTCAGGCATGTACTTGAAGTGTAAGCATGTGGAGGGACAATGAGGTTAAGTGTGAGACAGACTGGCAAGGAAATCAGGTTTATTGGGGGAAGCAACGAAATAAATGTATGTTATGGGTGACGAAATGTGCAAAACGATAATGGAAGGGCAGTACTCAGAACAAGAAAAAGTTTAGCCGAAAAAAAAAAAAAGAAAAAAAAAACTATTGGAACGTTGAAAACTAAGAGATAAAACAAAACACGAAACACGAAACTTAAAAAAAAAAAAAAAAATAAGAAGCACAAAACAAACAGTGCTGGAAACAAGGCAAATCTAGACCACCAGAGCAATGTAAAAAAAAAAAAAAAAAAAGAGAATGCACAAAACAAACAGTGCTATGAAATAAGCTATTGCCCAAGAAAACAGCAAAAAAACGGTTGCACTAAACAAATAGCGCTAAGAATTCAGCAAAAGCCCGCGAAACAGGAAAAAAAAGAACAATGGTCCATGAAAAGCACAAAAAAAAAACAGATGCACAAAACAAACAGTGCCAAGAACAAAGCAAAAGCCCCAGTAAAGCTTACGTCGCAAACAAAAAAAACGAAGAAAATCCTGGCAAACGATTTGGAAAAAAAAGGGGAACGGAAGACGGCACAAAAAAAATAGATCCTAAAGTAGTGTAGAAAATGACAGAATAGCAAAAAGCACACACACACAAAAAAAAAAAGAAGAAACCATTTGAGTTAGTATCGTTTTGAAAATAACTAGAATTAAATAGTAAAACAAAAAAAAATAAATAGAATAAAGAGTGGTCCGCTTACTCTATTTACAGAAAAAAAGTATACAAGAAACCGAAAGCTAGGCAGATCCCTTACGCTCCAGCTAAACCACGCAAGTACAACAAAAGGCAAAGCAAGGTTATCGATGTCTTGAACAAAGAACTGGAAGCAGGCAAGGTGCTAATTGCAGAGCTTCAGCAGCGCCTCAAAGTTCACGAAGAAAGGGAAGCACTCCAAAACCGTTTTGATCAACCACAGTCACAATCAGAGATGAGTGAGGATGGTACCATGTCATTCGAGCGCGCACTAGGTCCCTCTAGCACTCGACGTCCAGTAACTCGTACTTCATTTGAGGAATCGAAGTTTATGACGTCAGTCAACCAATTGTCGGTTTCGTCGTTACACGTTCCGGAGTGCAAGCCCATGGAGGGGGATGAGGAGATCTACAGGTACGCATACGAGTCTTGGAGAGAACTGCTTGAGGACACAATGCGCTTGGCTGGAGTGGAAGATGAAGCCACCAAGTTTACTATCTTCAAAATTAAAGCAGGACCTCGTTTACTCCAAATTTTCCGCAACACAAAATCAAACATCGACTCCCCGGACCCTACAGTTAAACCATACGAAAATGCGATCCATAGATTGAAAATGTATTATGGATCCGGGTCTGACGTCATGTTGCAGCGTCGAAAATTATCGCTCATGAAGCAGAAACCAGACGAGTCCAGTTTGGCATTCATTTCTCGAGTTGGAGATACTGCCCGCTTATGCGAATTCGGAGAGGAGAAGGAGTTTGAGGAAATAGTTGGAGCCATCGCAGAGCATGCTACTTGTCGCGATGTCCGCGTAGCGGCTTTGAAGATGCTGAGTCGCAAGGGAACGTTTGCCCAGTTGGTAGATAAAGTGCGGGAATTGGAAGCGATTCGTATCAACGAGGAATTCTTTAAACAAAACAACAAACCAGAAACTGCTTTGGTCGCAGCTGTAACTGCAGATTACCCTCTGAGAGACCGACTACCATATTCACGTGCAAATAATAGACAAGGAAGATTCCAGCACATCAACTCACGCAGAACGGAAAACCGTTTCAATCCGATTCGAAGTGACCACTCATCAGCTGGCAGGATGCCCAACCGGCGAGGCCCAACCGGCGAGGCCCAATCGGCGGCTTTGGAAACACCCCTGAGAGGTGCTGGAGATGCACTAGTATCTTCCATCAAGCATCGGAATGCAGTGCAGTAGATAAGATGTGCTTGGACTGTGGCAGGATGGGGCACATCCGTAGAGCATGTAAAAGCTTTGTTCGTCCTCGAGGATTCAAGCAGACCGATCACGAGATGAGATCTCCCGAAATACGGCCAGCGACAATCAACGCCGTAGAAAAGGTGGAGTGCGATGCGGATCGTGCAGAAGTAAGTGAGAAAGTCGATAATTGAATTACTATGTTATGACACTTTTCATAAAATTATAAATTTGGATCTTTGATATTGACTCACCTAAATTTGAAGAAAGTGAATAAATAAATTTGTTAAACGAAGCTAAAAAATATATATTCTGTCGCTATTTTATTTTAAACTAATTATTCAACTCTTAGAAGCGTGTCATGATGTTATTTGATAATAATTCGTCTAATTTGTAACTAATTTCTAAATAATTTTATCGCCAGACGACGTATCGGACGGTTGATAGTACCGACATCATGACACTGTACCAGCTGAGTGTTCACGGAGAAGAAGGTATCATTTCTGCAAGAGTCGCAGGAATGCCTTGTGATTTTTTGATCGACTCTGGGGCGCAGGTGAACACATTCACGGAGAAGTGTTTCGAGGCCCTCATGAATGACGAGCGCTACAAAGGTGAGGTATTCAACTTGTGTAACGAGTCTGATCGACCGTTGAAAGCTTATGGAACAGGAAACATTCGCGTATCGGCCACATTTGAGGCGTATCTTTTCGTATCCGAAGAGAGGCCTCGTTTGATTGAAAAGTTTTACGTAGTGAACGAGGCTAAGGCACTGCTAGGGAGATCTACAGCTATTAGATATAGTGTTTTGCTATTAGGACTCAAAGTCCCACTAGTGTTAGGGCCGGCTATTGGATTGAGTCTCGTTTCTACGGAAGTTGCGACAATTACAGCCAGCGAACCTTTCCCGAAATTTAACGTTGCCCCGGTCAAGATACATTATAACAAAACCGAGCCACCTTGTCGGAATGTCTTTTTTAACATACCCCAAGCAGTAAGACCTATCGTGGAACAGCGCCTCCATGAACTAGTTGCTGCTGATATAATTGAACGTGTTACTGACAGCATGGATGTCTCCTTCTGCTCCTCGCTAGTAGTAGTTCCGAAAGGAAAAGAAGATATAAGACTCGTCATCGACCTGAGAGGCCCAAACCGTTATATACACAGAACGCCGTTTTCGATGCCAACGCTAGAATCGATCGTGGCCGACTTAGACGGAGCTAAATGGTTTTCAACCATAGATTTGTCGAATGCGTTCTTCCACGTAGTCCATACACGGTGGTGATGGCGTGCAAAGTAGTTTGTTTTTGCCGTGCTGTGTTTAGTTTAATTAATTACGTGTGAAATTGGTGAAGTGCCGCGAAAAAAATTGTTTTAACGTGTGCCCATAAGTGTTTTGTAACAGGATAAGTAGGAGATAAATCATCTCCAAACCTTGTATCTGTTTAATTTTGTGCTTTTTTACGTGCCACAGCTGTAGCGAACGAAGCCATAACGGCGATTTCGTCAGCCGGCTGTGGTTGAATTTTTATTGTTTTTGATTGTCTCTCTGTGTGCCTTTGCATGCAGCGCGTCCACTGCTGTGTAAAGGCATAGGCAATGGAGTGCTACAAGTGTAAAGTGGGGATAGCGATCAATGCATTCCCTTTGCTCTGCTTCCAATGTGAGCGATATTGCCATGCGCACTGTAGCTCGTTGGAAAATAAAGCAGCAGCAAGATTGATCACGGAGAATGTTAATGTGTTCTTCAAGTGTGATGAATGCCTGTCTAGCCAAAGTTGTGGCGAGCAGAATAAAGTGACACTGGATGCCGGCAAAATAGAGGAAGATATGAAGAAGATTTCTTCTCTTTCGGACTCTATTGTTGACATTCGGGATCAAATGTCTGCTCAGATAGGCAACGCGTTGATGACCGGTATGGATGAAATTGTCCGAAATGTTAAGGAATCGATTAACGGACTTGAGATAATGATTAATAAAAAAATGGAAACTATGACTAGTTCATTTTTTCAATTTAATTCGGATAAAGTTAAAATAGCTGCAATGAAGAACACGAAGGACTCGTCTAGGTTGAGTCATTCTGAATCAACTTGCAGTTCGCGCAAAAAACGGAAAATTAGTAATAGTAATGACGATTTTGTTAATGCTGATGATGATGTAATTAATAATAATGACGATGTTTTCGAAGACGATGTTCCTTTTGTTACGGTAGTTAGAAGGAAAAATAAGAAAAGTGCTCCTAAAGCAACTAAAGTTGTACAAGCGAAGGAACGTAAGACTCGGCCTGTCATTGTGGTTAAACCGAAACAGTCCGACCAGAGTAGTGACGACACTCGAAAATATACTACTTTGAATACTACGTTAGATCCAAAAGTACACAAGATAAGTAACTTTCGGAACGGGAAAAATGGCTCCATTATTGTAGAGTGTGCAACTGGTTTCAATGTAGATGTGGTGAAAAATGGCATGCAAAACGATTTGGGTGAAAACTACACTGCTGTTGTTCCAACATCGGTGCCAAGATTGAAAGTGTTGGGTATGAGCGATAAATATTCCTCCGATGACTTCATCGACTTTCTAAAAAGTCAGAATGAGGACATCGCAATAAATGATGTAAAAGTAGTAAATATCTATGAAAATCCACGCTTCAAGTACAAGCAATTTAGTGCCGTAATTGAAGTAGATAAAGATACATATAGCTGTTTGTTGACCGCGAAAAAGGTTAATGTAAGGTTCGATCGGTGCCTTGTTGTACCCGCGATTAATGTTTTGAGATGCTTCCAATGTGGAGAATTTGGGCACATGAGTACAGAATGTAAAAACCACATTGCGTGCTCTAAGTGCAGCGATAGTCACAAAACTTCTGAGTGCATGTCAACTGTATTGAAATGCGTAAATTGTTTAAAAATGAATCGAGAACGTAACATGAAGTTGGACGTCAATCATCCAGCATTTAGTACTGAGTGTAAGATCTACAAGAAATTGTTTGATCAAAAGAAAAGCGGCTTGCGTTTCAATGAATAGCAACCAAGTTCCAATAGTAATGTGAACAAATTAGATGTTTTGTATTTTAATATTGCTGGTTTGTCTACAAACTACGTAGCTCTACGTACGATTGTAGAAGAAAAACGTCCATTTTTGGTATTTTTAGCAGAAACGCATATTGTAGAGTATGAATCATGTGATCAGTACAGTATACCGGGTTACAAAGTCGCTGCTTGCTTATCACATTCAAGACATACTGGCGGAGTTGCTATTTATGCCAAAGAATCGGTTCAATTCAAGCTTCAACTAAATGAAGCCTGTGAAGGAAATTGGTTCTTAGGCATTACAGTTGCACATGGCATGAAGAAGGGTAATTATGGTGTTTTATATCATTCTCCCAGTTCGAGTGACCAGCGTTTTATTGAAATTTTAGAGAACTGGCTAGAAATTTTTATCGATTTTAGTAAACTAAATGTACTTGCTGGTGATTTTAATATTAATTGGTGTGACGAAAATTCGAATCATTTAAAGCGTCTGACTGAGTTTTACAATTTGAAACAAAAAGTTGTTGATTACACGCGTATTTCCCGACACAGTAGAACTATAATTGATCATGTTTATTCTAACTTTGATTCTGTAAACTCAGTTACAGATATTTGTTTAAAAGTAACCGATCATGAAACATTAGTGATAAATATAGAAAATAATGATATAACCGAAAATGATTTTGTTAAATTGAAGTGTTGGAGGAAATATTCGAAACAAGCTGTTTCGGATCTTGTTGCGAGAAACGTGGATTTTCAGGATATTTCCGGAAACTTAGATCAGAAATCAGCTGTTCTAACGAACGTTCTGAAAACAAGTACCAATAAGTTAATTGAACATAAATTTGTAACATTAAATAACTCGAACAGCTGGTACAATTTAGATCTTCTGCGTCTAAAACGTAAAAGAGATAAATTGTACAATAGATTTTTAAGAAGACATAGTTGTAACAATTGGAACAGGTACAAGAATGCGCGGAACACGTATTCACAATCGTTGAAAAAACGCGTTGTGATTATATTCAGAGGAAAATTGATCAGCATCAGAATAACAGCAGGGAGTTATGGAAAATTTTGAAATCTTTGTTGAAACCTAATAGTTCCAATCCGCGGTCCATAACTTTTAATGGCACATTAGAAAATTCTGAACAAGTAATTGCTTGCAATTTTAACGATTATTTCATCGATAGTGTTTCATCGATTAATCGGTCTATCGATTTGGTTGATGAGCCTGATGAAATAAAACAGCCGGTTAATAGTACATGTAGATTTGATTGTTTTCACCCAATTACTTTTGATGAACTTAAAAATATATGCTTTTCTTTGGGCAAAACGGCTGGAGTTGATAACGTTAACGCTAGAGTTATACAAGATTGTTTTCATGTCATTGGACACAAACTGCTGGACCTTATTAATGAATCTTTGAGAACCGGGCACGTGCCGCAGGTTTGGAAGGAATCTCTTATAATTCCTATTCAAAAAGTTGCTGGAACGATTAAAGCCGAAGAGTTTCGTCCCATCAACATGTTGCACACATTAGATAAAATATTAGAACTTGTTGTGAAAGGCCAGTTAGTAACATATTTGAATAATAATAACTTGTTAATACAAGAGCAATCGGGATATCGAGAAGGACATTCTTGTGAAACCGCATTGAACTTGATGTTAGCCAAATGGAAAGTGTACATGGAGTGTAAAGATACTATCATTGCTGTATTTTTGGATCTTAAACGCGCCTTTGAAACAATCTCTAGGCCCTTATTGTTGGAAAAAATCAAGCGCTTTGGAATTTCGGGTTCTGCGTATGAATGGTTCAGAAGCTATTTATCTGACAGAATCCAAAGGACTGTTTTTAATGATTGTGTTTCAAATCCCATGGAAAGTAATCTTGGTGTTCCACAGGGAAGTGTATTAGGGCCCGTTTTATTTATTATGTATATTAATGACATGGGACGGGTCTTACGTTTTTGCAACATTAATCTTTTCGCGGATGACACAGTATTATTCATTGCAGCTAGAAATATCGATGATATTGTTTCACGCTTGAATACAGATTTGCATTCTCTAAGTAGATGGTTGAAGTACAAACAGTTGAAGTTGAATATAAGTAAAACTAAATACATGGTAATTTCGCGAAATCGATTCATTGATAATGTTTCTGTTAGAATTGATGATGAAACACTTGATCGCGTTCGGAAAAATTAAATATCTTGGCGTGATTATTGATGATAAATTGAAATTTGATTCTCATATCTACAATGTCATCAAGAAAATAGCCAAGAAGTATGGAATTTTATGCCGATTCAACAACGAATTAACTGTTGCGAGTAAAATACAGTTGTACAAATCAATCATCTCTCCTCACCTGGACTTTTGCGCCTCCATTTTATTTCTGGCCAATGAAACACAAATATCGAGGTTACAGCGTTTGCAAAATAAAGTTATGCGTTTGATTTTGAGATGTAATAGATTCACTTCCTCCTCCTTTTTGTTGGACGCTTTACAATGGTTATCAGTGAAGCAGAGAATTGTTTATTTGACTATGGTGTTCATTTTCAAAATAATAAATGGATTGCTACCCCGATATTTGTGTAATCGAATTGAAAGAGGAAGTGACATTCATAGATATAATACTAGAAACGCGGATGAAATAAGAACACCTTATTTTTTGTATGGAGCTTCACAAAATTCATTGTTTTATAAAGGAATAAACGTATTCAATTCGATGCCTATACACATCAAGCGTGCAAGGACACTATCACAGTTCAAGAGACTTTGTATTTCACACGTTAAAACTGTATTTTAAACAGCCATATATGTAAGTTTTTGGTATTGACTAATTGTGTATCTTGACGAAGTTTGTGATAGCGGATATCTTTTCTTGAAAAATGTAAATGATTTGTTATTTCATTAGGGCGCTTATAGACTATTTTTGTTCGCCTCGATGATGATGATGGTATTTTATTTATTGAGTTGTATTTTTACATTCTTTTGTGTAGTCTACAAATGTTTGAGAATCGCGCGCGAAATACAGGTATGAATAACTTTTTACGATTTTATAATCAATACTTGAAACATTTGGAACTGTTTGAAGGATACTATGAAAAGTAGTGAGCTCTCAGATAGAACGCGATTTTATCGAGACTTTTGGTATCTACGGAGAGGTAACACAAGTTTTGAATTTTTTCGAGTAAATTAAATTGATTGGTACTAGCGAGAATAGTTTGAGTACGCGCTTCTTGACGAAACTTTTGGCATCATGCGAGAGGTATCACAAGTTTTGTATCTTAATCGGACTCGTTGTACCACTGATGATGCTTGCAAAACTCTGTTGTGGAATTCAACTGTTTCTTTTTACTAACTTATGTTTTTTGCTGTATAGCGATGTTATATGTTAATGTTATTTATATCTGTGGAAATAATCGGATCGTTTATTGTTTGCCAAATCTGATTAAAATTGATCATTATTAATTATCTTAAAGATAAATCGTCTAGCTCAAACCTTTGTAGGGGTATGTGGCGGGACCATCATCATCATCATCACTTGATACGGAATCGAGACACTTGACAAACTTTTTTACGGAATATGGGATGTTCAGGTGCGTTCGGCTACCGTTTGGCCTGTGTAACGCACCTGACATTTTCCAGGAAATTCTGCAAAGAAAAGTTCTAGGTGGCTGCAAAGGTGTCAGGAACTATCTGGACGATGTTCTGGTTCACGGTAAAACTAAGGAGGAACATGATGCAAATCTAGCAGTGGTTCTAGCACGCTTGGAAGACCACAACGTGAAGCTGAATGCTTCAAAATGTGTATTCAGCAGTCAATCCGTGGACTTCATCGGATTCGTTCTTACGGCAGAAGGATGGGAAGTTCAGAACGAAAAGGTCAGCGCAATAAAGAACTTCAGGACCCCCGAAAACTGTGCCGAGGTCAAAAGTTTTCTTGGCCTGATCACCTACATGGATAAATTTATCCTAAACAGGGCGGACAGAACTCATCATCTACGAGCACTAGCTAATGCTAGTTATTTCGACTGGACGGAAGACCATGAAAAAGAATTCGATTTCCTGAAAAATCAAGCTTTGAAGTCAATCAAACGCTTGGGTTATTACAATGCCAATGACAAGATTGAACTTTTCGTGGACGCTTCACCAGTAGGGCTAGGAGCAGTTCTGGTACAAACCAACTCTGAAGATACTCCGAGAATAATCGCTTGTGCCTCAAAGGCACTAACAACCACAGAGAAACGTTATCCACAAACCCAAAGAGAGGCGCTTGCCGTCGTATGGGGAGTGGAGCGTTTTTCCCCATATCTTTTGAGTAAAACCTTCATTATTCGGACCGACGCGGAGGCCAACGAATATATTTTTAACGGCACACATCGACTGGGGAAAAGAGCTACTACGCGAGCAGAGTCTTGGGCTTTACGTCTTCAACAATTTGATTTCAGCATCGAAAGAGTCCGAGGAGACCTGAACGTAGCCGATGCACTTTCCAGGTTGATTAAGGAAACACAAAAAGCTGATCCGTTTGAAGAGGAAAACGACAACCATTTCCTGTATTCCCTGGACGTCGGTGGCATGGAACTGTCATGGGACGAAATTGAAATCGGTTCCGAGAATGATAATGAACTGCAGGCTGTACTCGAAGCTCTCAAGTTTAGCGTATGGCCGGCCAATCTGCGCAAGTACGAGGCTCAAAAACGCAGCTTGCATCATCTCGGAAGTGTTATCTTCAAGGACGACAGAACAGTTCTACCACAAACACTTCGTTCTAGAGCAATGGAAGCTGCCCACAGTGGTCACTCAGGAGTAGTGGCCATGAAGCGGATTATGCGCGACTACTTTTGGTGGCCAGGCATGTCGACTGAGGTCGAAAAGTATGTGAAAAACTGTGAAACCTGCGTTATGCTATCAAAAAAGAATCCACCGGTACCACTGTCTAGTCGAGTCCTTCCACAACGCGCATGGGAAGTATTGCAGATAGACTTTCTATCCATGCCCAACTTTGGTTCCGGGGAATTTTTGATAGTGGTGGACACTTATTCTCGGCACATTTCGGTTGCTGAAATGAAGTGCATGAATGCTGAAAGCACAAACGCCGCGCTCTGTAATATTTTCCAAGTCTGGGGCTGCCCACTCGTCATACAAAGCGACAATGGGCCCCCCTTCCAAAGTCAAAGTTTCATTGCATTTTGGGAAAATAAGGGCGTAAAAGTACGGAAATCTATTCCTTTATGCCCACAGACCAACGGCCTTGTCGAACGCCAGAATCAAGGTGTAATAAAAGCCCTAACAGCATCTAAAATCGAAGGGAGTAACTGGAGGACAGCATTACAGAAGTATGTTCACTTTCACAATAACCTAGTTCCTCACGCCAGATTGGGGGTTACTCCATTTGAGCTCATGGTAGGATGGAAGTACCGCGGCACATTCCCCAGCTTGTGGAGTGAAACAGTAAACAAAGTAGTGGACCGTACAGATATACGAGAGCGGGATGCTGAGACAAAACTGGCGAGCAAACAGTATTCAGACAAAATGAACCATGCCAGGACCTCCGATATTACCACAGGGGATATTGTGTTGCTTGCTCAATACAAAAAAGGGAAATCAGACCCCACTTTTTCATCAGAACGATTTCGGGTCGTAGCGAGAAGTGGCGCGAAGATTGTAGTTATCAGCAAACGAGGAATCCAATATTCGCGAAACGTTAATGATGTTAAGATTGCACCACTGGCTGCTATTGAAGAACAAAATTCGCAAGGTAGAACAGGAAATGAATCGATTGATCTATCACCTGATAAAGCAGATGAACTTGAGCTTCCTAGCTGGGACTCTTCTGAGCCGATAGCGCAACCATCACAGCAAATTGATTCGGGTTCACTGCTGAGAGAGAGACGAATAATCAAAAAGCCAGCTCGTTTCGATGATAAGTACAGTCACTCTCAAAATTGAGCGTACAGTATGGATTAGTTGACTACATTCGAAAATTTCAAAGGAAATTCAATAGTTAGCTCGGTTGTTTTTAATTCATTTCAATATTCATCCCTTCCTTCAATGTATGCGTACATAAAATTGTTGAAATGGTTTCTCTAAAGTTCATTTATTTGAAAATAATCTCAAAATACGCCTATTAGATGTGACAAAATTGAGCGTACAGCTAATGTTTTTCTATAAAATTTCTTATTATAAACACGATTAATGTATTTTAATATTGTTTTTCCATGATTATATTTATAATAATAAACATCCGCTACTTAAACATTCAATGTTTTGAAATTAAACCATGTTTTGGTCAAAATGGCGAACAAGTGAGAAGTAAGAACATTGCTTTTTAACAATTCAATGCCTGTGGGCAAAATAAATGCTTTAATTTGTATGTTTCACCGGCATAGTATCCTATATATGATAGATAATCGAAATCGAGTGAGACATACGATAAATTTGTCAAAATTCAGTCGGTAAATGATGAAAACAGATGTAAACATACAGAGAAAACGACAAATGTTAGGAATGACATAATTCAAATTTAGAATTTCTTTAACTTAAATTTGTTTTAAAGCTCGATTATAGTCTCAGGTATTTCATTAAGAGTAATATTATTGAATCCAATCATTCACAGTCAAATTCTAAAAGTACAAGGTGCATGTTGAGGTACCGAACATAAAAACAGCTTTTCAACCCCGTAGAGCACTTCTGATTAAATATTGTAAATATAGCCTCAAATCGTAATTTCATAATTAAATTTGGATTAAACTCCACGATCTGTTACCATAAGGGATGCAATTGGATGATTTCCATGTGGCGAGTAAAAATAAACTTTTTTTGCAATTCCTGATCATAAAACCTGGTTTACAGTTGTCATTTGAGCGATAAAACGGCCTACTTTTCCATACCAACAGAATGGGTGCTTTAATGATCATTATGCAACTCAAATGGGTTGCATAATATTCATTAAAGCACTCATTTGGGTGCTATAATGAAAAACCTACATTGGGACAGTAGTTACATGACTACATTTAGCTGAATTAGTTTGGGTGAGTGTTTAAATAGTGTACTCTAAGCGTCTCGTAATAAATGAAATGGTTTGTTGGACATAACATCACAATTTTCCAAAGGCAATTGCATCCATCGCTTCATAGCTTTTCAAGCTATGTAATTTGGCACGATAATATGGAATCTTATTGTTCTCTGCCGCAACATAATTTATTGGCATGAATGATCATGTGGAGTAAATTCGATTGTACAATTTTGGTAAAGATTTATCATATTAAAGCCCATTTTTCGTCATTGCAAAAAATAGCGTGTGCAACTCGTTGCAAAACTCGATTTTTTCAGCACTCGTAGTATTTATCCAACTCGGCAAGCCTCGTTGGATAAACGTACAACTCGTGCTGAAAAAATCGTCTTTTTGCAACTAGTTGCACAAACTACTATTTAAGAGTTTGGCAGCTTATTAAATGATATCTTGGTGAATTTAAATGATTCAACCAAATTTGTTCCTACGGTGACTGAGTCTTCAAATATGATATGACATCTTATAATGTATCCGCGTGCTGCTCTTTTAGTAATATTATTATTAATAAGTGTCCTGAGCTTATAAGCTACCTATACATCGACTTTTAAATAAAGTTATACTTAATTTGAAATATGCCGTTCCCAACATTTGTCGTTTTCTTTGTATGTTTACATCTGTTTTCATCATTTACCGACTGAATTTTCCCAAATTTATCGTATGTCTCGCTCGATTTCGATTGTCTATCATATAAAGACACGATGCCGGTGAAATCCATATCTTAAAGCATCTATTTTGCCCAGCAGCATTGAATTGTTAAATAACATTGTTTATACATCTTACTTGTTCGCCATTTTGATTAAAACATGGTTTAATTTCAAAACATTGAATGTTTAAGTAGCGGATGTTTATTATTATAAATATAATCATGAAAAAACAATTTTAAAATACATTAATCGTGTTTATAATAAGAAATTTTATAGAAAAACATTAGCTGTACGCTCAATTTTGTCACATCTGATAGGCGTATTTTGAGATTATTTTCAAATAAATGAACTTTAGAAAAAAAATTTCAACCATTTTATGTACGCATACATTGAAGGAAGGGATGAATATTGAAATGCATTAAAAACCACCGAGCCAACAATTAAATTTCCTTTGGAATTTTCGAATATATTCATCTAATCTATGGTGTACGCTCAATTTTGAGAGTGACTGTATGTCTACGGGGTATTTTCATAGGATTAGCAGTTGTAAGTGTTAGTTGTACATCCATGATAGCATTGAACTGAAAATAAATAAAGAAATCAACATTAAAACTTGATTAATTTTGAATCTTGTAAACGCTACGAGAATATAAATGAGCCTTGTTAAAAAAAAATTATGTGCTCGACCTATATAGAACACTAGTTTTATTTCCACAACTGCCTTTCATAAAGCCGTATTACCCTTTTCGTCACGTAACAGAGGAATTTGTGAGGCATCACAGCATTTCGGTGCACGCACAGATCCATATTTTCAAAAATAAAATATTTCACGCCAGATTTCCTACTTCAAAACACTGGTGTTTTTAGATTCAAGGATTAATCAGCGGTATCATCATCAGGACATATTTTGACAATTCATCCCGTCAGTTCTGAGCTCGCGAGACGTCAGTCACCAAAACTACTGATAGCAGGGGTGTGATCAAATTCGATGATGATTACTGTACACGGCAAAATCTATCTACCCAAAATGCAGATACAAAAAATGGGTAAATTAACGGAAAAACAAAATCCTACACTGAGGATAATCCGCACATATTTATTGGCGAAAATCCATAAAATTTAATTTTCAGATTTAAGTGTGCGCACATAACCATCCACTATCCCAGAACGCACTTAAAACAAATTAGTGTAATACATATCATGTGCAGCTGCACATATTTTTCATTAGTGCAAAACGAGTTTTATTAGCCGAACAAATGAATCACAAATGCGTGGTTAACTGATCACAATCTATTACTGTACACATATCTATTACGTGCAGATTATTCTGAGTGTAATATTTATAACGTACAGCTACAGCCGAGGCTACAGCGGTACAAGGTGGTAAGAAAATTATCTCAAGACAATACTGGTTGAATGCAATAAATTCGTTTTTCAAAATAAATGTACCATTGTCAAAGTCTGTTCATAGTGTAGCCTAGTATGCTGCGTGTCCTATCTATATGCACAGTACCTTTCAGCAGCGCTCTATGGCCAACGTTTGTGGTACTAGCCTTATAAGAGTACGGGTGGAGAAAGATGTAGTAGGCAGTATAGGGTTAATGTATATTTACAAACGATTATAAAATAATCATATTGGAGCATTATTGTTTTTAGCGTTTGCTCTATTGAATTATTCAAACTGTCAATTTAACACCTTAATAAAGATAAAAAAAAACTGTTTATCTGGCCTCCCGGCCGAATTTCTAGCGGTGTAACCTTGGGTGTAACTTTACCGGAAACGTTACTTTAAGAAAATATTGTATAGCACTATTTGAATGTGTATACGTGAAGCACGAGTATTGGTGTATTCATGATCATGATATGAAAGGAGAGGCTGCATATCCACAGCTAGCTCATTCTTTAGACTAAATTCGCGGACAACGGACGTGTTTTTTCCGGACGCTGGACACCTTTAAAATTAAAATGGATTCACCGAGCGGATCCCACACTACTGACCTGTATTCTTTGGATATTTTCATGAACTTCTGTAGAATTTTTCGTAAATAATTCTTCAGAAAATGATCCCAAGATTTTTCCAAAAAAAATCAAGAGTACTTTCCGAAATTCCTACAGAAACTCATTCTAAAATTATTTAAGGTATTCCTTCGAATACTATCGCAAATTCTATTCTCTCGGAAATTTCTCCGGCAAAAATTCCTTCCACAAGTCTTATGGTTTCCTCAGAACCCCCCCCGAAAATTACTTCGCAGATAAATCCAGAAATTCCTTTGGAAATTCAAAGAATGAAATATAAAACAATTTCGAAAAATTTCTTCGTTGATTTATTTAAGTTCTTTTAGGAATTTATTCAAAAATTTCTTTAGAAGTTCCATTCAAAATTCCTGTAGCTTGAAATTAAAATTAAAATTCGGATATTCCTTCAGGAATTGTTGAAATTGTTTTAGGAATACCTTCGAAAATTACTTTAGAAGAAATCCTTCCGAAATTTCATTAGGAAATTCTTTGGAAATTCCTTTAGGAATTCTTTCAGAAATTGATTTAGGAATTTCTACGGGATATGTTTTAGGAAATCCTTCAGAAATTCTTTTGAGAGCTCTTCCACTAAGTTACGCCAGAAATTCCTTTTGACATTTCTTCGGAAAAATTCTTCGGAATTATCTCCGGAATTAATCCGGAAATTCCTTGGTAACTTCCTCCAAGAAATCCTGCGGTAATCATCATATTAAAACCATACGAAATTTCTTCCAAAATTCCCATAGGAATTGTTCAAGAAATTTGGTTGGAAGAATTTTTCCGAAAATTTATTGAAAAATGAAATAGGAAATACTAAAAGAATTTTCCGAAGAGTTTTTAACGGAAATTTAGAAGGAATTTCCAGATGAAATTTTGGAAAGAATTTTAAAAAGTAATTTCTAAATGATTCCTGAAAGAATTTCGGAAGTGATTTCCGAAAAAAAACTTGAAGGAATATTCGAAGGTCTCAAGGAGTATCAAATTAAATTTACGGAGGAATGTCCGAAGGGATTCCTGGATGAAGATTTGAAGGATTTCCAAGAATTCTACCATCTTCCTAGAGGGATCTCTTGAGAAATTACTAGAAGAATTTCTTTAAGAAATTCCCAAAATAATTGCTTAAACAATTTCTTAAAAGTACGAAGGAATACCTAAACCAATTTCCGCAGGAATTTCTAAGCAACTACCAAAAAAATCCGAAGGAATTCTTCTAAGGGAATTCAGGTTTCCCTGATACAATTTCCGAAGGTATTTCCGTACAATTTCCGTAGGAATTTCGACCACATTTCCAAAGGAGCTTCTAAAGGAATTCTTTGAAAAAAAAATTGTTAAGAAAATTTTGAAGGGATCTCTTGAGGAATTTCCGAAGGAATTTTCTAGATGCAAGTGTTTTTTAAGGATTAAAAAAAAAAAGATTTTCCTACAGGAATTTTTGAAGGAATTCTTTAGGGAAAATCGGAAGGAATTCCTAAAATTCCTTCTTTGAATTTTCGAAAGAATATTTTGATGCTACCCAAAAAAAAAATCTGTACCTATCTCCAAAGTAATTTCCTGAGAATTTGCCAAAACAATCCCTGAAAAAAAACCGAAAGAATTCCTAGAGGAATTTACAGAGAAATTCAAGAAATTTCAGTTCCTTCGGAAATTCCTTTAGGATTTTGTTTGGAAATTCCTGAAAGTAATTCCGGCGTTTTTCTAAAGGAATATCTTACGAGTTCTTAGACAAATTTTCAATGAAATTATCGAAAGAATTCCTAAAGGAATTTCGAAAAATGTTTCTAGATTTATTTACTAAGGATTTTTGAAGAAATTCTTTGGGGAATTTTGTAATGAACAAGGATTGAATCCTAAAGAGAAAGAACAAGTCTCTCACTTATCATCTCTGTATACATATACGATATGTAGCACACCGCGAGAGACTTTTTTCGCAAGTTGTCATGATAAAGAACTGATTCGGGAGGTTATACCCCATGATAAATTTATAAATAGTAATATAGCAGTTTATATAAAAATTCCAGTAAGTATTTCTTTGAAAATTCCATTAGATTTTTCTCGTGGATGCCTTTAATAGTTCTTTAGCAAATTCTTTCAGAAATTCGATAAGAAAATATTTTCGAAAATCTATTCGGGTAGTTCTTTGTAACATTATTCAAAAATACATACTAAAGTTCCTCCAGAAATACATTTGGAAACTCCTGCCGAAATTTCTCCCAACTCTACAGAAAATCCTTACGAAATTCTTTCTGGTGCTCCTCGAGGAATAATTTATAAAATTCCCATCGAACTTCAATTGAATACCCAAGTAATCAAAAGACCTACGCGATAACGGCCTCCAAACTGTTTTCGGCAGCTTTGAAAACCTTTCCGAACAGATCCTTGGATACCTGCCAAGAAACGTTATACCGATCTTTCTGCATTTCAATACACTGAAGGCCATTCAAAACATTATATTGAGTTCAGGTTGTCAAATCAACGAACAAATAGAAGCGCAATGCTTGTTTCACATCAAGCTCAGGTCATCCTGCTCAGTTCAAAGAAATCAAATGACTTACTGATTTTTTTTTCTGCGTGCTCCATAGCGACATTATAGAATCCGCGAAATGTTCTCAAGTTCAGCTCGTAAGACCTACTCAACAACGGCTTCCAAAATGTTTTCGACAGCAAACACTTCTCAACAGTTCCTTGGATACCTGCCCAGAAACGTTATACCGATCTTTCTGCATTTCAATACACTGAAGGCCATCCGAAACGATCTTGAGTTCAGGTCATCTGATCTACAGTCAAGTAGAAGCGCAATGCTTGTTTCAAATCAAGTTCAAGTCATCCTGCTCAGTTCAAAGAAATCAGATTACTTGTGGGAAGCTTGTAAGACCTACGCAACAACAGCCTCCAAAAAAATTTCGGGAGCTGCGGGAGCTGTCAAAACCCTTTCCAACAGATATTTGGATACCTGTCAAGAAATGTTATACCGTTCTTTCTGCGTTTCAATACACTGAAGGCCATACACAACGTTCTTGAGTTTAGGTCGTCAGATCGACAGTCAAGTAGAAGCGCCATTTTGCCATGATGTTTCCAATATTTTACGGAAGCGAATCCGAAAACGCACGATGTTCAGACTCGTCGGTTTTGTTCATCTAATTTGTACTTATGTTTAATCATGTTTATCCAAACACATAATAAACGGTCTTGATATGGACAGTGCAGTATAGAATCAAGAACGCTTGAAAGTAAGCTGAAGGAATATCCAATATTTCCTAATTATAACTAGAGACTCTCGATATTTCTCACTCACTCATGAACTCTAGAACGTTTTGGATGGCCTTCAGTGTATTGAAATGCAAAAAGATCGATATAACGTTTCTTGGCAGGTATCTAAGGATATGTTGGGAAGGGTTTTGTAGGGTGGTCGGTATTGGCCATTTTTGACAAATACCGGTATTCGGTATTTGGTGAAGTCAATACCGGTAATACCGGTAAAATACCGGTATTTGTGAAAATTTCAGAAATATAAAGCTGGCCAAAGTGGAACTTAAATTAACATAACATACTGAGTGATTCATCTCTCAATCCGCCTCGGATTTTGTTGTCAGATACTAAAAATACACTCTCTGGTTCAACGGAAGTTGTCAACGTAGGTGCCATTGGCAACGCTAGTATTTTGCTCTACTGCAGCTACTTCAATCTTTGGAATGATTAGACGCTTCGAGATCTCGTAAAAGAGAAAATGTAAAAATCGTTTTTGATCAATTTTTTCACGCCAGGATAATTCAAAGAAGCAAAAAGATCGGCGTATTCTGACCTTCTCTCATGAATTTGTTCTTTGAAAGAACCGTTTAAGTTGGCGGCAATTTCTGTGGCTTCATTTGATAAGGCCGGAACAAATTTTATTATCTTCTTCTGTCTCCGCCCCCCACAAAATTTCGTGGTCAAATTTAATTATTTGAGGGGAAATTGATATTTTCACCGAAAAAATAATAAAATTTCGGACTTTTATAGACAATTGTTTAAGAAAACATATGAGTTTTTCGATTTTATCAATTTATTCATTTGTTTTTTTTTTATTTTCCATCCCCGAATTTTTGAAAGATCAATGGGACAAAAAACGAAATTAATATTTGTTCTGACCCAATTGCTCCAACATAAAATGGAGCATCTTGTTGGTTTCATTTAGAGTTCAGAACTCACCGCAGCAGCTTGGACATGTTCGACGGCTTGTATTATTTCACTTATCACCAGAAAATCCTCATCACTGAAGTTGAATTTGAATTGAAATTTTAAATCGATGAGAGATTTTTGAACGGACCCCTTCGACTCATTGAACCGTTTTAGCATGGATAACATGATATTCCAACGTGTCTTTGTATCAGCCACCAATACATGTTCTTTTCCGAAATCAAAACGGAAATATTTTTGCAGCAAATAATTTTTACCGCTGATCTTCTGAAGAGAATTATTACGACACGTGCCTTTTACACAATTTCATATATTGAAGGAAAATTCTCGAAAATTTTCATTGAAGAAAAAAGTGATTGGCAAATAAACAGATGGCTAAGAGAATTAAACAAAACGTATGAATAATGACGATGATAACCGTTTTTTACTGTAGTGTAAACGTCGTTATAGATGCTTACATGTGCAAAGGTTAATTCATGCGCGCATACAATTGTTGTAAGTGTTGCCTATACGGTGAGCCGTTAGCTGATAAATGTGAATGTAGGTGAAAACCATTCGAGATTTTTTATACCGACAGCAAAATATGAAATACCGAAAATAACGGTATTTTCCATCTTTAATAATTTTCGTTATTCAAAATTGGCCATTAATACCGGTATCACCGGTTTCGGTACTACCGGTTAGACCACCCTAGTTTTGATAGCTGCCGAAAACATCTTCGAAGCCGTTGTTACGTAGGTCTTACGTCCTTAACTTCAGAACATTTCACGCGTTCCAGAATGTCATTACGGGGCACGCAAAAAATTTCCAATAAGTCATTTGATTCTTTTTGACTGGGCATGATGACCTGAGCTTGGTTTGAAACAAGCATTGCCCTTCTACTTGATTGTAGATCTGACGACATGAACTCAAAAACGTTTTGGATGGCATTCAGTGTATTGAAATACAGAATGATCGATATAACGTTGCTTGGCAGACATTTAAGTATATGCTGGGAAGGGTTTTGATAGCTGCCGAAAACAGTTTGGAGGCCGTTGTTGCGTAGGTCTTACGAGCCAAACTTCAGAACATTTCGCGGTTGTTAGAATGTCACTATGAGGCGCAAAGAAAAATTTCCCATGATTCATTTGATTTCTTTGAACTGAGTAGGATGCACTCTAGTATTTTTATTTGCACATTTCCTTTCGCTTCTATGGTAGAGTTCAAGACCTGAACTTACGAATATTTTGGAATGTCCCAAAAAAGTATCTTCAACACATACAAATGATTGTATCTGTCTACAGTTTGTGATATTTTTTTTTCTCTTGTCTGGCACAATTTGCTTTATTTCGTGATCAAATTTCAAGAAATATGGCCATAACCTTAGATCAGGGATATGGCTTTCAAAATCGGTAATTACAGTAATCAGATAACTTGGAAAGGTTCAAAATAACTTCTGCTTGATATATTTCATGTATTTACTTTATTTCATGACACCAGAACTTTATTGCACTTGATTACTGCATACATTTGACCATGATAGCAAAAAAATAAGGAAAAAAACAGAGACTTTTTTAAAACTCATGAACACGCGGCGGTCAAAAGGTCAAAAGAAAGCTCCACCAATCCACTTTCAGAAAATACCGGGGTTATGAAATTCGGTCAACGCTTTACTGAGAACGAGCACTTTGAAGGAGATGACTGTCGCCTCGGCCTTTTAAGGGTTAATCAGCTTTCAATGGAACTTTTGGTTACTTTGGTATTCATCCTGGAATTCTTCCCTAGAACCTCCCGAAAGGCCTTTATACATTTTTCCAGAAATTCATTTAGTAAAACAATTTAATATTCCTTTCAAAATTCCTAGAATGAAATAGAAAATTCTAAATTAATTTTCGTAGGATTGTCGAACGGAAATTTGAAAGGATTCTCTAAGTAATTCCCAAAAGAATTTGCAAATGAGATTTCCTAAAAGAATTTCTGAAGTATTGTATAAGACATTTACGGTACGATTACGGGTACGATTTTCAACAGATACCTTCGAGGTGGTCGAGGAATTCGTCTACCTTAGATCCTTAAGCAATTGCAATCCTTAGCAATTGCTAACGGCTGATAACAATGTTAGTCGTGAAATACGAAGGCGCATCATTTGTGGAAGTCGGACCTACTACGGGCTCCAGAAGAAACTGCGGTCGAAAAAGATTCGCTACGTGTTATGTACAAGGCGCTAATAAGACCGGTAGTCCTCTACGGACACGAAACATGGACAATGCTCGAGGAGTACTTGCAAACACTCGGAGTATTCGAAAGACGGGTGTTTAGGACCATCTTTGGCGGTGTGCAAGAAGACGGTGTGTGGCGGCGAAGAATGAACCACGAGCTCGCCCAGCTCTACGGCGAACCCAGTATCCAAAAGCTAGCTAAAGTCGGAAGGGTACGATGAGCAGGGCATGTTGAAAGAATGCCGGACAGCAACCCTGAAAAGATGGTGTTCGCTTCCGATCCGGCAGGTACGAGACGGCGTGGAGCACAGCGAGCGATGTGGGCAGACCAGGCGCAAAACGACTTGGCGAGCGTGGGGCGCATTCGAGGATGGAAAGATGCGGCCTCGAACCGTGTATTATGGCGTCAAATTGTTGTCAGGGTTGGGAAAAATCAAATTTTCGAAAAATCGAGAATGATAAAACTCACCCGCGATTTTACTTTTAAATTATCAAGTGATTAAAACTCGCCAGCGATTAAGAATCGTTTGAAAATCGTATCTTGATTTGAAGCATTTACCGTTACCTTTTTAACTATTTTTCCTTACTAGCATTAAACTATAACGCCAAATAGAAGATATAACGGGACTGTTGACAATTAGCTATTATTAGTGAAGATTAATGATTGAATGAAAATTTTGTGTTTATTATCGTTTGAGTACAAAATTTGAGAAGTTGTCGCCGGCGACAACTCGCCTACTGTTTTCACGTGACAAGTTTTCACATGAAAATTGCGATCATGATCGTCTGATAATGATTAAGCACAACACTGTTGTTGATTCAATGTTATCTGTTTAGATGTAAACTAAATAAATGGAATAAAAAAATGTTAAAAGCAAATTACAAAGGAATTTCAAAATGAATGTCCGAAGATCTAAAGAAATCTCCTAGACGATTTACTCAAAAAACCCTGATTAATCCACCTAGCGGTGATGGTGCGTTTCTCGTTCGTTCAAAAGGTTTGAGAAATGTATAAGATAAATCTAAAATAACACCAATATGTGGATAGGTCTTATTTTTCATATTTATATATATAATAAAACTTCTCGCCAAATGCAACTTGTTGCAAACAAATCGGATGAGCATAAGTGCCAAAACAGGTATTTTGTTTGGTGGATTTGAAAGTTTCTATAGAACTCTAGTAACACAGTTCGGATCGATTTTGTCGCAGCAACTTCAATTTGACTGGATTTGGTCGCATATGAGTCGACTAGTATGTGACAAGTGTACTACTCGGGGAAACAATGGAACAAGATTCTCCGTCGAATACAATCCATTGCGAGCGAATAGATCAGAGCCTAAAATATGCATCTTCATGAAGCAACTTCGGTCCGAATTTTGACAAACATCGCATGAATATTCAAAACATACAATGACATAGTAAGACGACTACTCCACCAATTCGTTCATTCGACTCACTCTTCATTATGCCACCTAATGAATGATCCCATATCAAAAAGCTAATAACATTAAAAAGTTAATGAAAAGTATTAGTTTCGGAATGTATGTGACTAATGCGATGTATAAGTTTTTTCTTATACATATCATTAAGCGCCTGCTTTGGCAAAAAAGTATTAAAAATCTTAATAATAAATAACATTAAATTTTTTACGTGTAGACTTCACCAAAAATTTTCAATTATTTTACACTCTGGAATAGATGAAGTCTAAGTGCCAAAAAAGTGAGCTAGACTTTTGTGCACTCTTTTTTACAATAAATAGTATTTTGGTCATAACTTCTAATAAAACTTTTAATAGAAGACAATGGGACACGATTCTGCGTCGAATGCAACTGGTTGCAAGCAAATCGGTTGAGGATGAGTACCTCAAAAATGAGTGAAATTTTTTACGCGATTTTTTCGTATAAACGTGTATTTTGACCATAACTTTTTTTTAAAGACAGAATCACCGTCTTCGACCAGAGGTCGCACAGACTGAACACTAGCATGAGACAATGGACAGGACATTCACACAACACCCAGCGGACCAGTGGAGAGCTCTTAGCTTTACGAAAAGTTTTCTCCTTGCCATGACAGGAATCGAACCCACACTCCAAAGCACATGCGTCTAGATGATTGACGTCGCTAACCGCACGGCCACGAAGCCCCATTGATCCATAACATAGTCCAATCGGGCAAATTTTCAATAGGAAACAATGGGACAGAATTCTTCGTCGAATGCAATTTGATGCGAGCAAATCGGACGAGGATAAGTGCCTGAAGAAGTGACATTTTTCAGCGATTTTTACATAAAAAAATATTATTTTAGACATAACTTCTAACCTTCGTATAAATTTGTATTTTGGCCATAACTCCGAAGCCCATAGTCCGATCTGGCCAATTTTCAATAGGAAACAATAGGACTGTATTCCGCGTCGAATCGGCGAGCATATCGGTTAAAGATAAGTGCCAAAAAAATGAGTGACACTATTTGCAACTTTTTGCGCACATACACACACAGACATCACCTCAATTCGTCGAGCTGAGTCGATTGGGTCTCCGGGCCTTCTATAAAAAAATTGGTTTTGGAGCGAACATATAGCCCAGTGTACGAGATTAAGGTGTGCGCCGGTCCAAAAATTGGCGGCGGCGGCGGCGTGAATCGGCGTGGAGTTTTTTTACGTTCGTTCCTAGAGGATTTTTTTCCTGCATTTTTCCACGATGTTTTCAAGACTTCAACTTCTGAATTTCGACGGAAAAATCTGATACACTTCTCCCGAAAAATTTTTTGAGCTTCTCCAAAGTATTAATTTGAAAATTATTTTCGGATTTTCCATGGCTACTACTTTGAAGTTTTGAGAATTCTTTGAAATTTCCAAGGAAGCACTATGGAATTTCTTGGGAAAATTGTTTCAAGTTTCCACAGGGAAATATTCGGAAAATCCACGGAAAGTTTCTGTTAAGTGTTTTTCGAAATTCACACAGAAAATCGAAATGTGGACATTAACATAAAAATTGGATTTCAACGGCAAATTGGTCGAAATTTTCATTGGAATTTGCATTCTATGGAAAATTCTTCGGAACGGTTATACAACGGAAAACAGGTCGGCCAAAAATTTCAAATTGGTAATTTGGTCGAAAAAACCCTTTTCTCTAACACGTCGTTCAGCTGAAACGGTCGTTTGGCCGAATAGATCATAAGGCCGAAAATTTTGTTCGGTCGAAATTGTTGTTGGTCCAACAAACAAATGTTGATTACTGAACGGGTACTATGGTCAAGAATATCCACCGGTTTGGCCAAATAACATTCCCTGACAAACGACAATTTCGGCCAAACAACTTTTTGACCAAACGACTTTTGCGGTCAAATGGCCAGTCAGCCGAACGACATTTTCGGCCGTATGTCCATTTCAGCTAAATAAAATTGTCGGACAAATGACATATTCGGCCAAACACCTTTCGGCCTTGTCGCTATCAGCCAAACTGCCTTACCTGTTGTTTGGCCGAAAGTCAAGAATAACATGTTAGGCCAAAAATCGTCTAGCCAAACTCCATTAGGCCAAATTAAACGTTTGTCCGAAACGGTATTAGGTCGAAATGGTTTGACCGAAAATAACATTTGGCGGAGAGCGACAAACAGCCGAAAGGCTCATTCGGCCGAATTGGTAATTTGACCGAAAAAGTTGTTTGCCCTAACAGTTTATTTGGCTGAAATTGTAATTTGGCCGAAAATGCCGCCTGGAGGAATGTTGCATTTTTTTTTTTCATTTGAGATAGGTAGATAGTATATTTATAGAAATATGCAAAAATTTCCACTGCCTACCGGAAGGAACATGGCGGTGACCCGTCACATATTGTCCTTTCAGTGTGCGGGACAAACCGAGTTATTGGTTATTGAGTTATTGGTATCCCAAGTAACATTTTAAGTTCTATAACGCTCTTAAAGACCAAAATTTACTCTACAAGAGTGTTATAAAACCAACATAAAACCAAAATGTCACTAGGGATGTTCTTGTTAATAGCAAAACCTGATATTTTTATGATATTTCGATGCAATTTTTTATTATTTTCGCAAGTTATGTTTACTCTTTTTTCAAACAAGTTAATATCATGTTTTGTTATCAATATCACAACTTCTACAGCACAAAGCACATGCTTGAGAAAAATGAATATAGATGAGTGTGATTGATCCGCAATTACCTTAGGTACCTGGTTGGACCGTATTTATCACATTACCAATAAAGATAGCTTAATGAGGTGGTAAAATGTTCGAGAATTTTTGAAAAGAAGCTCAAAAAGAAAATAGAGAAAGGCTATAGCCCCTCCTAGGCATCGGGGCTAGGTACGCCAAAGCCGGAAAATCATCGGAAATTTCAATAAATCGCCCTATTTTAACGGAAAATTATGCGGCCTTTTTTAATTTTGAATCAAGTGGAAAATTATAGACCAACGGCGTGACAAATTTCAAACGGCAGCGCGCCGATACAAAAATGCCGGCGTGGCGCGGCGGCGCAAACCTCTAGATCTACCAGAGAAAGTGTGAGATAGCAAGTACTTAAAAGACGCCTATGGTTAGTTTGATGATCTTAATTGTTAGGGCTTTCATAATTTCATGAAATTCGTACTACACAACAACTTCTATATTCATATCGATCGGGATCTGCTAACAGTATCAGCAACACAACTTTGAAACATGTAGATTTTTGGGCGGCAGTGAACTTCCAAGATTTCTTAGAAATTTAGAATCCATTTTAATTGTTGACTACCCAATTGTTGCAACAGTCCCATGCGCCCATGAGTTTACGTGCACACATTCAGATCGAAACAAAGCGTAGATAACCGGCGTGATAAGGCCGTTATTGTCTTATCGATGTCCCCACATGAATGACCACCGCACTGGATGGATGGCAAACGCACTCAGTCGTCGTTAGTCATTTGCAAAATCTATAAATCAAATAACTACAAAACCTACTTCAATTGACGATGCTAGATCCGCTGGAAACTGCAGTTGTCATCGATAATGGATCCGGATGGATCAAGGCTGGCTTGGCCGGAGAGAATGAACCGGCGGTTGTGTTTCCCACGGTCGTCGGTACCAGTGCCGAAGAGCAGGAGGTCGTGGGAAGCCTGGAAGCATCCAAGCTAGTGAATCCAATACAACTCGGTAGGATAACCGATTGGGATAACATGGAAAGATTTGGCATTACATTCTACGATCAATTGACAATTAGTGAACACCCGGTCCTGCTGGTGACGTACCACTCAATCCGAAGGCATACCGCGAAGATGACACAAATCATGTTCGAGTCGTTCAGCTGCAGCTGTACTCAGAAAATCAGGCAGTACTTAGTTTATATGCTTCGGGACGCACATCAGGTGATTAGATTACCTCGTTGATATGATGTTTTCCATATAATTCAAACAATCATTTCAGGAATTGTTGGATTTGGACACGACGTAACGTATGTTGTCCCTATTGATAGGGGTCACATTCATTTACAACCATCGAAATAATAACCATTGGGGTAGCAGATTGACAGATTACTTGGCTAGTTGTCTAGCCGATAGAGAATAACTCGCTGACTAACGAAACAGTTCGAAATATCAAGGAGAAGCTGGGGTACTGGCTCTTAACTTTGAAAAGGAAATATCTACGGCATCGGAAATGTATTTTCTACCCAACGGCAGAAGCATCACCGTAGGACAGGAGAGATTTCGCTGTGCGGAGGTTCTCTTTCAACCGTCACTCGTGGGTTTAGAAACTTCGGGCATTCATCAGGCATTAAATTCAATTATAGTGCGACATCGATGTCCGGAACGAACTGTTTGCCAATGTGGTGCTTTCCGGTGGTTCACCATGTTCGGTGGAATGGCCAAGAGTTGGAACGAGAACTACAGGCGCTATAGCCCCGGACGCAGTTAAGATCAAGGTGATTACTCCTGCGCAACGCATATACTCGGCTTGGAGGTGGTTCAAATTTGGCATCGCTGGCCGGTTACCAAAACCTGTGGATCAGAGAAGAGTATGACGAGTTTGGATTGGACATTGTGCAACGCAAGTGTCTTTAGATTTACATTATGTTACATGAAATACAGCATGCTTTCATGTGTGTTATCGAATTCGTTTTTAGCGAGTTCCAACCTGAGTTGGAATCAAAGTCTATTATATACAGGTAATCTTCGATATAACGTACCCCCGATATGAAGTAAACTGTATATAACGTCACTCGATATAGAGTACATTTTTCCACGATATAACTACACTTAATTGACGAGTTATTCGAATAATTTTAAAATTGTCGGGTATTCATGTAGGGATGACATCATTTATAGATTCTATTTTGTCACCTAGAGGCATTACCTACCTGGATTCCCGGTTGGCTACAGCCTCGATACACTTATGCCTGGCGTATTGTAGCGCTCCATAATCTCAGTCTTGGGCGATGTTTCTTCAGTTTCCACGAACGTTCAGGGTCCCAGGTCCGATTCCACCGCGTGCAGCCAGCGTGTTCGTGGCTTTCCACGGTCGCGGTCCCTATCTGGTTCTCTGTTGAATATTGTTTTCGCTATTCTTTCTTCACATTAGCACTAAGTGACCTGCCCACTAAGCCTGCCATATTTTATACGATTCATAATATTGTCTTCTTATATACTTGATACAGCTCATCCTTCAGTTTCCACGAACGTTCAGGGTCCCCAGGTCCAGATTCACGCGTGCAGCCAGCGTGTTCTGGCTTTCCACAAGTCGC
Organism: Armigeres subalbatus; assembly: GCF_024139115.2. Taxonomy (NCBI): domain Eukaryota; kingdom Metazoa; phylum Arthropoda; class Insecta; order Diptera; family Culicidae; genus Armigeres; species Armigeres subalbatus. The sequence goes on along the minus strand of NC_085139.1, from coordinate 7,510,777 downwards.
CGGTCCCTATCTGGTTCTCTGTTGGATATTGTTTTCCTTCTTTCTTCCATATTAGCACTAAGTGACCCCCTAAAGCTGCCATATTTTATACGATTCATAATATTGTCTTCTTTATATACTTGATACAGCTCATGATTCATTATAAATAAATTTCGTTTCCGTCTGCATGTTGCGGGACCTAAGCTTGTTACTAATTTGTAAAAGGCCCTATTCGCAGCAACAATACGTCTTTTCCTTCACGGGAAACGGTATTGTCACATGTCACAAGCGTTGCAGGTAAACAGCATCAAACACATCCACAGCACCAACACCACTGGTCTTCCCTATCTCTACTTGCCACCATGTACTTTGTCTTGGTAGAGTTAATGGTTGAGCCTATCCTCGCCACTTCCCTCTTCAGTAGGACAAAGCCTTCACTACTCTGCGATCGATTCCAATTGGGTTGATGTCGTCCGCAAAGCCCTGGAGCATATGCAACCGTGTGATGTTACTGCCGTTTCTCTGCACGCCAGATCGACTAATAGCGCTCTCGATGCAATGTTGAACAATAAATTCGAAGAGTATAACCCTGCTTCAATCCGTCTAAGGTCACAAACGGGTTGACACTTCGTCTGCAATCCGGATCTTGATTTCGAGCCATCCAGCGTTGCACGTACCAGTCTAATCGGTTTCGCCGGAAACCATGTTCAGACATTATCTGCCACAGCTCATTTTTTCACTGAATCGTACGCTGCTTCGAAATCAATGAACAGATGGTGAGTCTGCAAGTTGTACTCCCGGAATTTACCAAAGATCATCCGTCATTGATCGGCCCTCACGTAAACCTGCTTGATATTCACCGACGAAGGACTCCTCAAGCGGTCTCAATCTGTTAAACAGGATACGCGATAGGATTTTGTACGCCGAGTTTAGAAGGGTGATCCCTCTGTAAATGGCACACTCTAGTCTGTGCCCTTTCTTATAGATTGGGCATATGAGGCTTTCCAACCAGCCGGCAGGTAGTTCTTCATCCTCCATATTTTCTGGATAATGTGGTGGATTGATTGATGCAGCTGATCACTTCCGTGTTTGAGAAGCTCGACCGGGATCTTTTCTTCCCAGCAGCTATACTGATTTTCAGCTCGTTTAGAACCTTCTTACTTCTTTAGGCGCTCCCTAGAGGCATTATTTTTACAGTTTTCTGCAATTCACGATCCTCAAATTCTCCGTGGTATTTATAGGAAAACATTGAGTTAATGAGGTTTGAAGCATGTTCTATTAGATAAATGCCTAGTCGATATTGGACAAAAGTCTGTCAAAGTTAGAATTGATGTCGAGTTGCTTTCTGATCAAAAAAAGTATTGGTATTGTAGATCTAAGCTTGAAAAATGCGGAATTGTCTACATATCTGCGAGCCTTCCGAGCCTCTTGAAAGGGACTTCAGGCCTCTGAAAGGGGCTTCCGGCCTCTCGAAGGGCTTGAGCCCTCTTGAAGGAGGCTTCGAGGCCCTCTTGAAGGAGACTTCCGAGCCTCTTGAAGGAGGCTTCGAGCCCTCTTGAAAGGAGGCTTCGAGCCCTCTTGAAAGGAGCGCTTGAGCCCTCTTGAAGGAGCCGAGCCCTCGAAGGGGCTTCCAGGCCCTCTTGAAGGAGGCTTCCAGGCCCTCTTGAAGGGCTTCCGAGCCCATCTTGAAGGAGGCTGGCCTCTTGAAAGGAGGCTTCCGAGCCCTCTTGAAGGGGCTTCGGCCCTCGAAGGGCTTCTGAGAGCCCTCTTGAAGGAGGTTCAGGCCTCTTGAAGGAGGCCAGGCCTCTTGAAAGGAGGCTGAGCCTCTTGAAGGGAGGCTAGGACCTCTTGAAAGGAGGCTTCCGGGCCTCTTGAAGGAGGCTTCGAGCCTCTTGAAGGAGCACCGGCCTCTTGAAGGGGCTTCCGGGCCTCTTGAAGGAGGCTTCCAGGGCTTCGGAGCTTCCGGTCCATCATCATCATCATCATCATCATCATCATCATCATCATCATCATCATCATCATCATCATCATCATCATCTCATCATCATCATCATCATCATCATCATCATCATCATCATCATCATCATCATCATCATCATCATCATCATCATCATCATCATCATCATCATCATCATCATCTCATCATCATCATCATCATCATCATCACCATCATCATCATCATCATCATCATCATCATCATCATCATCATCATCATCATCATCATCATCATCATCATCATCATCATCATCATCATCATCATCATCATCATCATCATCATCATCATCATCATCATCATCATCATCATCATCATCATCATACATCATCATCATCATCATCATCATCATCATCATCATCATCATCATCATCATCATCATCATCATCTCATCATCATCATCATCATCATCATCATCATCATCATCATCATCATCATCATCATCATCATCATCATCATCATCATCATCATCATCATCATCATCATCATCATCATCATCATCATCATCATCATCATCATCATCATCATCATCATCATCATCATCATCATCATCATCATCATCATCATCATCATCATCATCATCATCTATCATCATCATCATCATCATCATCATCATCATCATATCATCATCATCATCATCATCATCATCATCTCATCATCTCATCATCATCATCATCATCATCATCATCATCATCATCATCATCATCATCATCATCATCTCATCATCATCATCATCATCATCATCATCATCATATCATCATCATCTCATCACTCATCAATCATTCATCATCATCATCATCATACATCATCATCATCATCATCATCTCATCATCTATCATCATCATCTCATCATCATCATCATCATCAATCATCATCATCATCATCATCTCTCATCATCATCATCATCATCATCTCATCATCATCATCATCATCATCATCATCATCATCATCATCATCATCATCATCATCATCATCATCATCATCATCATCATCATCATCATCATCATCTCATCATCATCATCATCATCATCATCATCATCATCATCATCATCATCATCATCATCATCATCTCATCATCATCATCATCATCATCATCATCATCATCATCATCATCATCATCATCATCATCATCATCATCATCATCATCATCATCATCATCATCATCATCATCATCATCATCATCATCATCATCATCATCATCATCATCATCTCATATCATCATCTATGGGCGATTCACAGCGTCATCGTTGCGACAGTACTATGTCCGCTCCGTGCCTGACGAAGCCGAGCGCACATAATGTTGAACAAAGTTCTTGTGACCCATAGCACCGAATTTAGTCCCATATTGTTGCTTCAACCAAATCGAACTGGATTGCGCTGCTAGGGAAATTCAATGTTTCAATAGATTACGTTTGAACCCTTTTTATAATAGTTAAGCAACATCTTGAAAAGTTCATCGATCGATTGATACAAAATCTCAAAATTGGTTGAAAGATGGATGAGTTATGAACATGAACCCATACTCCTGACCACTTTTGTTGACGGTCTCAAATTTGAATGTGCAGAATGACCCTCCAATTTCAACTGACTTATCCTACGTCGAAAAATAAGGAAAATCCTTCTGGAATGGAAAATTTCAAATAAAAAGAAGAAAGGACAGCTTAGGCTAGCTTTATTTTCTCAGTAACAGAAGCAACAAATATGCATTGCGATACAAATTCAATAGTCCTATTGGGATTAGAAAGCCATTCTCACTGAACATGCTTAAGAGTTTCTTTAACCTAGATGATGACTGCCACTTACTTACAATATATTTGAAATTAGGAGAGGATTATGAGCGACACTTATTTTACAAGATACCGAGGAGTCAGACAAGAATTGCCATCGCACAATGGAAATCCGATTTCAAATTGGAAAAAATTGATAACTTTCTTCGAACAACTTAGAAAAGATCGAGCTTATTCGAAGGAATTTTGCGATTGAGATTGCTGTTTATGGACGAAACGCTTCGGTATGTAGTTATTGAGCTCTTTGCCCTAATGCCCCATATATCGCGAGTTTCAAACGATTTGTCATTTTATCTTTAAGACATTGTTCTAAAATTGTGTTTATCTCTTCACTGTGGATCCATAGAAGGGCACTAAATATATTTTGTTGGTAAAGTTGGAAATTTAAGGGATTTTGGGGTCAAATAACATCAAAGTGCATTTTATTGCAATTTTCATATATTCTGTAAATATAGTAATATTAACAGATAAGTGTTGATATTATTGTCCAAAGTGGAACAGATATGACAAATGTTTACTGAACGAAAATTAATGTTCGTTTCACAAATGTTTAATTTGGTTATTTTTTGGTAAAAACGATTTTAAAACTTTTGAATAGCAACATGAAACATTTCCAAACCAAACCCGATAGCACTACTAGAATAGTCATATGTTATGAGTCTTGATGTGGTCAGATAGGAGGTGATGGGAGATACTCTTTTCTTACCTTTTGCCCAAATTCTATAAAATAATAAAGCTCAATGATTCTGAGAAAGAAAATGATGTAGTAATTTAATTTAATTGATATTTTCTAGTGATATAATTAAAATAAAAATAATCATATAATTCATTAAAAATATTGATTATAGGGATTTAGGTCATACAGCTCATTTAATGTAATTTTTATTCAAAATAGGATAACATTTTTCACAGACGACACATAGAAGATTAAGGGCTTATTCGAAAGGGTTTTCAGAAATTCAGTAGAAATGTTTTATAGACGTGAGACACTTCTGTATGTATTATTAAGCTCGTTTTGCCCAATGTCGCATAATCACGTTTATCATATTTTTCGTGCTTTTATTCTTCCAAGTATTGTACTAAAGATGTGTTCTCCTCTTCATTAAAGATCCATACATAGCACTATACATATTTTGTTGGTAAAAGTTGGAAATTTAAGGATTTTGCGGTCAAATAAGTATAAATTGCACCTAACTGAACTTTTCATGTATTCTGTAAAAATAATAATACCAAGAAATCATTTTGCACTATATTACGTCAAATGATCATTTAAGGTTATTATACGGTGGTTTAAAACATGTGAGTATTGAAGTAGCTCTAAATATGGTCAATTTTAGAAATCTACAGCATCAATGTTACTCCATCATTTCTTACCAGAATCATTGAGCTATATTATTTTATAAGGGAATTTGTGAAAGTTATTAGAAAAGAATATTTCTATTTACTCCTATCTATTGTCACATCGACTAACATATTTACTCTTATCTAGTTGTGCAACAGGTAGTGTTTGGGAATGATTGGCATCGCACTTTTCAGAAGCATTTAAAAATCGTGTTTTACCTAATAAATCACAAACAAAACACTTGCGACACTGACTTCATTAGTTTTGTTTCCAAACATTTATCAATATCTGTAGAACATTTTGGGAGAATACTAATATTATTTTTACAGAATACATGAAAAGTTCACGTTAAGTGCAATTTAATAGTTATTTGACCTAAAATCTTGAATTTCCAACTTTTACCAACAAAATATGTATAGTGCTATGTATGGATCTATAATGAAGAGAGAACACATCTTTAGTACAATACTTGAAGATAAAAGCACGAAAATATGATAAACTGTGTTGTATGCGACATTGAGGCAAACAGCTTAATAACTACATACAGAAGTGTCTCACGTCTAAACATTTCTCACTGAATTTCTTGAAAACTGCCTTTCGAATAAGCCCTCAATCTTCATGTGTCTTTGAAAATGTTATCCTATTTTGAATAAATCATTAAATGAGAGCTGTATGACCCTAAATCCTATAATTCAATATTTTTAATGAATTATATGATTATTTGATTATTTTCATTATATCATTGGAAAATATCGACTAAATTAACATTACTACATCATTTCCTTGCTCGAAATCATTGAGCGTTATTATTTTATAGGAATTTGGGCAAAAGAGTAGAAAAAGTATCTCCCATCACCTCCTATCTATGATCACATCAAGACTCAACATATGACTATTCTTGTCTAGTAGTGCTATCGGGTATGGTTTGGAAATGTTTGGCATCGTTGCTATTCAAAAGTTTTAAAATCGTTTTTACTCAACAAATAACCAAATAAAACATTTGTGAAACGATTTATTTCATTAATTTTCGTTAGCAAACATTTGTCAATATCTGTTCTACACTTTGGGACAATAATATCAACACTTATCTGTAAATATTACTATTTTTTACAATATGAATAGCACATAAAATGCACTTTGATGCTTATTTGACCCCAAAATCCTAAATTTCCAACTTTACCAACAAATATATTTAGTGCCTTCTGGATCCACAGTGAAGAGATCACAATTTTAGAACAATGACTTAAAGATAAAATGACAAATAGCTTGGAAACTCGTGATATAGGATTAGGGCAAAACGAGCTCAACTAATACAGAAGCGTTCCACGTCCATGAAACGCCTACTGAATTCTTTGCAAAATTCTTCTGAATAAGCTCTAGATCCCTTCTGTAATTGTTCGTAGAGAAGTTATCAATTTTTCCACCTTTGAAATCGATTTCCCCATTGTGCATCGTTTTTGAAAAAAAAACGGTGGCAATTCCTTGTCTGACTCCTCGGTATTCATTTTTGATTTTTATTGTGAAAAACAATGATTTTGCAACAATTCCGTAATGCTATGTCTGATCAGTCCAATTTTCAATAACAAACAATGGGACCGATTATTATTATTTATTCAGACTAAGGCCGAAGTGGCCTGTGCGTTATAATATAAGTTATTATATATATTTATATATTATAAGAGTCTTCTCCATTCGGCTCGGTCCACGGCTACACGTCACCAACCACACAGTCTACGGAGGGTCCGCAAGTCATCTTCCACCTGATCGATCCACCTTGCCCGTTGCGCACCTCGCCTTCTTGTTCCCGTCGGATCGTTGTCGAGAACCATTGTCACCGGGTTACTGTCGACATTCTGGCTACGTGCCGGCCTCCTCAGTCGTCCGATTTTCGCGGTGTAAGACGAGATGGTTCTCCCAGCGCATGCAACTCGTGGTTCATTCGCCTCATCCACGTTCAGTCCGCCATCTGCACCTCACCATAGATGGTACGCAGCACTTTCCTTTCAAAAACTCCAAGTGCGCGTTGGTCCTCCACGAGCATCGTCCAGGTCTCGTGTCCGTAGAGGACTACCGGTCTAATGAGCGTTTGTAGATTGTCAGTTTGGTACGGCGGCGAACTCTATTCGATCGGAGCGTCTTGCGGAGTCCAAAGTACGTACAATTTCCAGCCACTATACGTCTCCGAATTTCTCTGCTGGTATTTCGGCAGTCACCAGTGAGCCCAAGAATAATGGGACCGAATACACCATCAAATGCAATTCCAAAAAGAGTGTCTCCAAAAATTTGCAGAAATACGACCAAAATATTCATGAAGAAACAAAACAAATGAGAATGTATCTCATTGATTTATTCTTATTAATATCTGTAATTTTCATACAAGCCATATCTTACCAAGTGAATAAGCTAAACCGAGATAAATTTGACAAATAACGTTACATTACCGTGTGAACGCATTACTCAGCATTAACTATTTTCGACACCACCAAACGCCGATTCAAGACCAAATCGCTCCAGATACGGTAAGAAACGTGAGCGCGAATCGTCCACCCACGTGTCGAAATTCAGCCGTTCCCATCCAAATACAAGCAACAGACGAAAATCCGCTGACTCGCGGTTACTCGTATGCCTGCTTTGCAAATAACCAAAAATGAGTATTGTGATCACAGTTGAGCTAAGTTGAGCGTCTCCGAGTTCCATTATTTTTTGTCTTGCGATTCTAATCAGCAAGGGGCACATATACAATTGGTCCCGTTGAAACTGATAAAAACCTCGAATCTTATCTATAAACTATAAATGACCAATCAATCGCTGGGACGTGCTTTAGTCGACTTTGAAGTGAACCTTGGGCTTGGAATTGCTCTCTGTTAATCGAACAAAATGGCGACGAAGAGATTGCCGCGTTGGTCATCGACAATGGATCCGGAATGTGCAAGGCCGGATTCGCCGGTGACGATGCACCTCGTGCCGTGTTCCCTCGATCGTGGGCCGTGCCCCGCCAGGGTGTGATGGTCGGTATGGGCCAGAAGGACTCCTACGTGGGCGATAGGCCCAGAGCAAGCGCTATCTTGACCTGAAGTACCCGATCGAGCACGGAATCGTTTCGAACTGGGACGACATGGAGAAATCTGGCACCACGTTCTATAACGAGCTGCGTGTGGCGAGAGACATCCGTCCTGTTGACGGAGCACCACTGAACCCCAAGGCTAACCGCGAGAGATGACTCAGATCATGTTCGAGACCTTCAACACGCCAGCGATGTATGTTGCCATCCAGGCTGTGCTACTTGTATGCTTCTGGTCGTACGACTGGTAAGGCTTTTGAAAAAATAAGGTTTATGTTTGAGTTTGATGTGATTATTTTTTCTGTAGGTATTGTTCGACTCTGGAGATGGTGTCTCCACACTGTGCCGATTCTACGAAGGTTATGCCCCTGCCACACGCCATCCTGCGTTTGGATCTGGCTGGTCGTGATCTGACCGATTACTTGATGACCATCTTGACCGAACGTGGCTACACTTTTACGACCACCGCCGAGCGCGAAATCGTTCGTGACATCAAGGAAAAGCTTTGCTACGTCGCCCTAGACTTTGAACAGGAGATGGCAACTGCTGCTACCTCGTCCAGCTTGGAGAAGTCCTATGAACTGCCGGACGGACAGGTTATCACCATTGGTAACGAACGGTTCCGCCAAACTCTATTCCAGCATCCTTCATCGGAATGGAAACCGTTGGCGTTCTGAAACGGTGTTCAACTCGATTAAGAAGTGTGATGTCGACATCCGTAAGGATTTATTCGCCAATACCGTCCTGTCCGGTGGATCTACCATTTCGCCGGAATCGCTGATCGTGAGCGCGAACTGTCAACGCTCGCTCCGCCTTCGATCAGGTCAAGATCGTCGCCCCGCCAGAACGCAAATACTCGTCTGGATCGGCGGATCGATCCTGGCATCACTTCCACCTTCCAGCAGATGTGATCTCAAAACAGGAATGAGAATCCGGACCCGGAATCGTTCACCCAAGTGCTTCTAAGTATCATCCTGTTATACAACTGATAAAAAATTCGATAATAAAACTATAGACTAATCACGCCATATAGGAAGCCTTGAACACTCCAGTGTCCGATTCTAATCAATCTAAAACAATTCAGATGGTTTCGTTTATCCCCGCGTACATCAGATAACGACTCGAAATGAAATAGGTGAACACGAGTAAGTCTGCTGATTCTCGAGCATCTTGGGAAAATTTCGACCGTTTTCAATATTCTCGTACGCGCGTCGGGAAATATGCCGATTTTCTCTCCCATCCGTATTTGGGATGAGGTCGGGGCGCGCGCCGCCAAAAACGAAAAATCGCGCACGCCCGGCAGCTCGTTGTCGTCGTCCAGTGGGCACCGCGACGCCAACGGCCAACGTGGTGGTATAAATATTGGATTATTATAAATCCAATTAGCCAGTAGTGTACCGGAGATCTGTCGAGTTGTGTCCTCGCAAGAACAGAACATTGAATCCAGCCCAGTCGGGAAGAAAGCCTCGTGTTTGTCGAAAGTTTGAACTGCAAAGGTGAGCACTATAGGGCATCGTGGCCGCGATTCGTTTGGGTGGAAAAGGATTCCGTGATTCGTTTTGGGTCAATTGATTATTGCGAAGTGCGATTACGCTGATTGTCTTGTGGTAGGGTATTGATTGTTTATCAGCGACGATGATTCCAAGATTCGTGCGCAATTGCCAATGGCTATCTGTTGGTGCTATCGCTGCTGGTTGGATGATTGTAAACTTCAATGAGATAACTATGGGTTTATAGCAGTGTCGACGTCGAGCAGAGCATGTGTTTCCGACTTGTGAACGACGTTGAAGTGGTTCCAATTTGAACACCGTGACGAGCCATATATCTTCCATTGAGAAAATCGTATTGAAAAGTATACTACATTTTATACTTGAAGTAATAAAAATGCACGAAAACTCGAGTATCATTGGATGTGGTGTAAATAACGGTACGAAGGAAAGTCTTGTGCACTATCGCCATGTTTCGGGTGCTTTAAATATTAAATATGGACTATTGAAGCAGTCAATTAACCAGGGCAAGCTTTTCAGCTCTATCTGAATAAGAGCGAATGTCGCAAGAGGATTCTCTTCGCCGACTTCCTCTTTATAAAAGTGACAAGCAGAGGATTTCTTTTGGTTTATCATCTCCATGATAGAAAACAATGCGAACTTGCAGTCTGAGTGAAATCTCTTGTCACTTTTATTTAAAGAGGAGGGTCGCGGAGAATTCTCTCTTGCGACATTCGCCCTTTTACCAGATAGAGCTTGATTTGATCACAATTGATTTTGATTACTTTTCACCGTTGCGTTTGAAAGTTATGAAGAAAATGATTCATCGAACCATATAAGCACCATATAAGGTTGGTGTCTTGGCTAACTGCGATAAAGGCAGCATCAGCGTAGTTAGCGTTATTAAGTTTGGTGACTTCTCACTTTATACCGAGAAAATAATAAAAAAATCTTTTTGACATGGTAGCCTTCGAATGTAATCAACCGAACGCCAGAATAAGAATCGATCTGTATTGATAAACAGTAGGGTTTTTTTACACTGTGTTTTCTTCTTCGTTTGAACAAAGACTACAGCATCGGAACGATTCTGACCAATGTGATACACTGATGGAAATAAGTATAAATACAGACTCGGTTTCCATACAAATTGGCCCTGTTGGGAGTTTAATATCTCGATTCTTAGCCATTCGATTGGGTTAATTTTTTGCCAGCAGGCTAAAATGACTTGAATTCTTATTCAATGAATGCTGCATTTATGCATATATTCTGCTTATACGCGTTTCTGTTAGAAATACAGTTCTGTTGTATGGAGCCTCATATAAAAGTGGTGTCTTTATAATTATTTCCACATTCGAAGGTCAAAATCAATAAAGATATATACAATTCACTCAAAACCCGATAGTTCAAGTTGAAAACAGGTGCCTAGTAAAATTTTAGACAAATCAAATCGCCTGAATCGAGATTTCGATGCTCAAACATGATGGAAATAAATGAAAATCATGCTTGTCTTTATACTTATTTCCAGCGGTATAGTGGTACATTATTTCGTTCAGCAGAACTGATCACTTGTTTGAAAAGTTGATAAAAAGAGTCAAAACCGATTCAAATTATGACAACATAAAATCATGTAGATCCCTCTCTCTCTCTCTCCAATCTCAACATAAAGATTGACCACTTCATCTATAAGATGGCAATAATACAATTTTCCATTTCCTTTCTGCATTTTCCCACGCAGTTAACCCACCACAACCAGCAGAATGTGTGACGACGATGTTAGCCGCCGGTCGTTGACAACGGTTCGTATGTAAGGCCGGATTCGCCGGTGACGATGCGCCGCGTGCCGTGTTCCCTCGTTGTCGGTCGCCCCGGCACCAGGGTGTGATGGTCGGTATGGGCCAGAAGGACTCCTACGTCGGCGCGAAGCCCAGAGCAAACGTGGTATCCTGACCCTGAGTACCGATCGAGCACGGCATCATCACCAACTGGGACGACATGGAGAAGATCTGGCATCATCGTTCTACAATGAACTTCGTGGCCCCTGAGGAGCACACCCGTTCTGTTGACAGAAGCCCCACTGAACCCGAAGGCTAATCGCGAAAAATGACTCAGATCATGTTCGAAACCTTCAACTCGCAGCCATGTACGTCGCCATCCAGGCCGTGCTGTCCCATACGCCTCTGGTCGTACCACCGGTATTGTGCTGACTCCGGAGATGGTGTCATCACACTTCCCAATCTCGAAGGCTACGTTTACTCGCATCCGCGTCTGGATTTGGCTGGTCGCGATCTCACCGATTACCTGATGAAAATCCTGACCGAACGCGGCTACTCACCACCACTGCCGAACGTGAAATCGTTCGTGACATCAAGGAAAAACTATGCTACGTCGCTCTGACTTTGAACAGGAAATGGCCACTGCTGCCGCTTCCACTGCACTGGAAAATCCTGAACTCCCTGACGGACAAGTCATCACCATCGGCAACGAGCGTTTCCGTGCCCAGAATCTCTCTCCAGCCATCCTTCCTGGTATGGAATCGCGGCATCCACGAAACCGTCTACAATTCTATCATGAAATGCGACGTCGATATCCGTAAGGATCTGTACGCCAACATCGTGATGTCCGGCGGTACCACATGTACCCTGGTATTGCCGATCGCATGCAGAAGAAATCACCGCCTCGCCCGTCCACCATCAAGATCAAAATCATCGCCCCACCAGAGCGTAAATCTCCGTCTGGATCGGTGGATCGATCCTGGCCTCCCTATCGACCTTCCAGCAGATGTGGATCTCAAAGCAGGAATACGACGAATCCGGCCCCGATCATGCACAAGTGCTTCTAAGCTGCGCTTCCACCTGGACAATGCCACAAACAGTTTTAATTGTACTACGATAGCTTTAATGGTCAAAATATTTGCGAAAATTACTCTTCTGTTCGAACGTATCGAATTGTCTCAAACGCCTTATACTTTCATCGTGCTTTAGAATTTGACTTTTCCAAATTGAGTAAGTTACGCCTCTCATACCTTCCAGAGTCCGAGATTCGTGCTAATTAGTGCGCATCCTCTATTTGATTTTAATTATCATATAGAATTGTATCACCCTTCGTTCTCCATCATCTTATTTATTGACATTCAAAATACTTATTTATTTACGAAACGAGGAATAAATTTGTTGATCTTTTAAACTGGAGCGTGTTTCTTTTCAATATTCTACTATCCGAAATCAAAGCCAGAGCAACAATTTTCGATTTCTGTTAAATGCCAGGGAGATAGATCAATGCGCTAAACGGATTGACGGTCAGCTACAAATAAAGTGTCAAGTTTTCGCTTCATTATCGCGTGATCAAATTAAATAGACCAACTGGCCTCAGCCAAAAAAAACGACAACTATTCGATACTGCGCAGACGAATTGCGATTAGCAGCTAACTCGATAAACTTGATGGAAATCAATGCTATAGACTTGATAGTAAAAAAATGCTGAAATGCTTTTTTTGTCTAGTTATGATAGGAAAAGCTCAACTTGTCCGTTTTGTACAGTGACAATGATCTCATCGGACATGTTGAAGAAAGAATAAAGATCATTCACATTAACTTACATTCTTTTGTTTTAACTAATTTTATTTGCTAATTATCTAATACATGCATTCATCTTTTTAGACTAGGTGTTCCGTGTTTTCTTACAATGTTTTAAACTTAAACTAAACTTAACCTAATTTGTACTAAGGGTACAATGGAAGATTGCAACGATTTTTGTCTAAAATAGGAAATTATTTTGCAATGTCTCAATATTAGAAACTCTATGAAGTTCATTGGTACTATACCACGGAGGCAACTTCAGAATCATTTCCAAAATTTTATTTTGAATCCTCTGAAGTGCCTTCTTTCTGGTATAGTAGCAACTAGTCCATATTGGCACAGCATACAACATGGCTGGTCTAAAAATTTGTAAATCAAAAGTTTGTTCTTAAGGGGATACGGGAAGCACGAACAATCATCAAATCGTCATTTTTCATCATTGAATCTTTTTTCTACAACAATTATGGTTTTGAAAAAGTATCAGCGCGCGTGTATTCCAATCTACATGCTGATACATTTATAGTTTCATCAAACGACTGTAAACCGAAATATGCCGCTTCAGAGTTATGAGGTGATAATGCCAGAAAGAGACAAAATATAGGAAAAATAACAAGGTGTGTAGTGCTTCCCCGAGTCACCTTAATACAAAGTTTTGATTTTCTGTTTATAAGTGGATACAGACACTTCATATATTTGTTACATTTGGCTTGAATGCCTTCAATGTGAATTTTAAAGTAAATTTTTGATCTAGCAGAAGTCATATTTAGCTTCCTGAACCAATTAATTGGAACCCCATTCATAGTGACAATATGTCTGCTAGAGGTTTAAATAGCTCTCCGCTTATGTGGGAAAATTATAAGCTGAGTTTTGAAAGCATTCGGGAAATTTTCATTTTGCAAGTAAGGAGAAAATATCCAAACATGTTTTGCAATCTACACAATGACACGAAGGCTTCGCCCTTTGGTTAAGAGACCTATGTCATCTGCACAAAGATTTTTGACACCTTACCTGATTTAAGTAAGAAATAAAAATGTTATACAATATGTGCCCCACTATGCTGCCTTGGGGAACACCAGCTCTTACAGGTAATCTATCAGATATAGAATTCTGATAGTTTAACTGCAGTGAGCGATCTGATGAATAATTTTGGATCAGTTTAATAATGTACAGAGGAAAATTAAAATTCATCAATTTTACAATCAAACTTTTATGCCAAAAGTGCTTTCTCTATATCAAGAAGAGCACTCAGTCGAATATCCTTCAGATTTATTGAGTCGACTTAAATTCGTAACTCTTAACTGTGGTAGTTAATGCCCTGCGAAAACCAAATTCTCATCGGCAAAAATAGAATTCTCATTAATATGAACCATCATTCTATTTAAAGATTCTTTTCAAACAGTTTGCTTATTGAAGAAAGCAAACATTAAGGATAGCTAGAAATTTCAGCTATTTTGTCGCCTTCAAAATTGGAACACTTTGGCGTTTTGCATTTATCTGGAAAGTATCAATTGAAAACATTTGTTGAACAAATTAACCAAAAAGAATAAAGAGCTCTCAGAAAGTTTTATGATAAGGTATAGAAAATACCATCATCACCGGGCTTTCATATAAAAATTTTCTAATAATAGATCTCATTTCATTCAAATTAGTTCCCAACGAAGGGTCAAAAACATTCTCTTGATTGAGAATGTCTTCGAAGCTCGTGTAACCTGATCCTCAATTGGCTAATGGAAAAGACTAAAATTATGGGCACTCTCGAACTGCTGAGCAAGTTTTGAGCCTTTTCGCCATTTGTAAATAAAATTTTACTTCCCTCTTCAAGCGCTGAATTCGCTTTTGAGATTTTAAAGAATTTTGTTAATTTCCGGGTTTCGAACTGGGATCCAACTTGAGATTATTCTCAAACTTGGTATTTCTAGTGAAACGTTTTTAATTTCATTTTGCAAACATCGCTAAATAACTTCAATGCGGATCGCGAGTCTTTGTTATTGCCTTCGTAGATGAACATCGTCGTCGTCAATAATGGAGTTGAATTTAATTTCCCATTTAAGAATTGCGATGCCTCTGGCTTCGACAATTAAATTTGTCAAAGATACGAGAGCATTTTCAATATCACTTTTGATATCGAGAGGAATATCAGTATCAAAATTCCTATCGATATACGTTTTATATAAATCCCAATCAGCTCTATGATAATTAAAAGTAGAGCTGATTGGATTGTTAATGGCTTCTTGTGAGATTTCAAACGTCACAGGAAGGTGATCAGAGTCGAACCCATGATCCTACAATACGCTAGAGTGGTGCTTTAACCAACTAAGCTACGAAGGACCTCCGTCGGCCTTCGCAACCTAGCTACTGAACGAGCTCGAGATTCCCAAATTGGACGCATAGTCAAATCACTCGCAATCCATTTCTCAAGTCAACACTTCCACATGTGTATAGTACGCGTTCACATTAGAGGAGCGTGAGTATTTAGAATGTCTGGCGGCACACAGCTGACTTGAATCCGTTAAAACTAAATCATTGTAGAAGGATTTCGACTGGAAGGAAAACAGTTGGTCCATTGTGTTATGTTTACTTTGCATCCTATGCTCTGTCATTGACGTTCGCCGTTCGGACGAACGTACTAGTCGAAGGGCTCGAATAAGAGATAAATAAAAGACAAAAGTTAGTCTGATCTGAAACCCCTAACCGAACAGGTGCCTTTTAATAGTTACTCGGATCTACACCTCGTTAGTCAAATAATCCTTTTGCTACATATACACCTCTTAAAAGTGGCGACGAGTAAAAAAAAATAAGGTAACTTTTCGCGTTTGCATAAAGTGAAACTAAGTAGTTACCCTTCTATCAGCTGTTACGGTGTGATTTATCGCTGAAAAGCAATTTCGCCCGCGCGTTGCCCGTTGAAAGCGAATTGAGGTGATATACACTAACCACGAGGCAAGAGTCAAACAACCTTCCGAAATTCGAAGACGCTACGCTAAATCGTAAGTAAAAGTGAGTAGCTGAGAAAACGTAAAAAGAAAACTTTTCTATTCGGTGATTTACGACAAAGCTCGATTTGCAAAATCGGTGGTAAGTTTACGAAAAGGCCTTTTCACACTCCATTGTATGGTTGGAAATAAAGGTGATCCAAAAACAAAAATCTTTTATTCGCATAGATGAAACAAATGTTTCATTGTGACATTTATTCTTTTGTTCAACACGGCATTAATGCTTTTTTTAATTGAATAAAGGTGTTTTTGGCAGCGTGTGAGGCGCGTAAACCTGGATTTTCCGCAAAATAGGTCTCAACGGAGACGGAGTGGTTTGAGATAAATTTTGTCTGCTTCTATTCACTGCAGTTTTCGAGGTTCAACAGGAAGGAACAGAAAAGCAAGCGCAAAGGGTTTCTGGCTACAGGAGTAGTCCGCTTTTTTGTCCCGTTTCTAATATAAATTATTTCAACTAGATAATCAAAGTGATTTATAAAGAGTTAATGGATATTTCTTTTGTCTACTTTTTATTCCATTTTGAACTATATGACGTTCTGTGAATGCTTATTGCTGAAACGAAAAATGTTTTAAACGGTATTATGGGATTTTTATGAAATAATTTGTGTTTTGTTCTACATTTTTAAAATAAAAAACTTTTGTTGATTGTCGGTCGGCTGATTAGTTCGCACAATGAGCTCTAGTGTAGCTTTCTCTTAGAACCCTACCGTAGGGGAACATCGTTTAACGATTGGTCACCCGATTGAAGTATTTCTTCAGGGTGAATAAGGTGAAAGAAGATGATCAACATGGCTTCTTTATCACCTGAGGTGGCCCAGTAATATTCCGAAATGAAGCTTCTTTTCCGGGAAGCTTTGAAGAGGCACTTTGGACAATTGTGTCTAGCTAAAATCGTCTGATAAACGGATCCTGATCTGGCTAGGCAAATTTGGTACCAGAGTAGAATCCAGATGAGTCCACGGAAGACTTCATTTTAAACCTGAAACTTCAAGCAAATTCTGCGGTTTCAGAATTTTAAGAGGTCGCCATTCTCGATCGCCTTATTGCCGGTATTAATGATAATAATCTTAGCAGCGCCTACTGAGGCGAGGACAAGTTGAACCTGCAATTGCGGAAAAATTATCACTACTTGGGAGGTAGCTCGTGCAATGGGACTGCTCAACCAACCGAATTTGGTACATCCGGCTATGGTAGCAGTTGCCAACGGACCTAGTGATCACTTGGGAGTGGCGGCCAAGGTTACGCAAGGTCTATGGATTTGGCTCAGAATACCAAGATTCTGGGAGCGATGTAAGGGGCAACAGTGTGAGGGCCAGTAAAAGCCGATTAGGTTTCCGACCTTCAGGCGCTGCATCAAACACAGCAACCAGGATCGCGGGTGGATTTCGCAGCCAGGAGGGCATATGTGGAAGACAAAGACAGTGGACACGACCAGACTATTCATAAATGACCTGCAACTTTTGCGGTCAAAGGTCACATCCGTAAAAAGTGCTTTAAGCTAAAGAACCTTAACCGTGATGCAGTCAATTTGGTAGAATCAGTAGACCGACCTCCGCTGACCGTCACATTACGGAGCTTCTGGAAGAATGCGAACAAGGGATCGACGAAGACGACGACAGCGACTCAGGTAATCTTCAATGTATGATGGTAGCGTCTATAAACAAAATTAGTAACCCTTGTTTGGCAAGTGGAAATAGAGCAAAATGTTTGAAATGGAGATCGATTGTGGCGCGTCTGTGTCTGTTATGAGTAAAAGACAATATTCGTTGAATTTTAAAGATAAACTGAGTAAATATAATGAACCATTGATGTGTTAATGAGCAAAATTGAAAATTGAAGGGAAGCAAGGGTTTTGTAAAAATTAACGGTAGAGAGGCGTAATGCAGCACCTAGTTTTAGATTGTGACAATGATTTTTACCCGCTTTTTGGTCGAACTTGGCTGGACATGTTTTACCCCAATTGGAGACATTTTTTCAATAATTCTTTACAAATCAACACAACAAATTTAAAAGTGTATTTACAAAAAGCTTCACCACACCTATCACGGATTTAAAGCAGAATTGATAATGAAGGACGAAACTCCATTTTATAGAAAGACTATAAGTGCCTTACAGGTTAAAGGAAAAGTGTCTGATTATTTAGACAAACTGGAGAAGGAAAAGGTTATCACTTCAGTTGATACTAGCGAATTCTCCCATCATCATAGTAATGAAGAAAATAACGAAACCGCGTGATAGATGTAAAGTTTCTATAAACAAAGCCTTGATACCCAATTCATATCCTACCTACATCTCAAGATATTTTTGCTAATCTGGCTGGTTGTAGAGTGTTTTGCCTAGATCTTGAAGGGCATGTGCAATAACT
>NC_085139.1:7358118-7492170 GCF_024139115.2 Armigeres subalbatus | reverse complement strand
ATGTTATGCTTCGTTCAGTTACATGCTAATATTACGAAAAACCTTCAGAGTTTGATGGACAGCTGGTTAATTTTCAGGAGACAGATCAACTGTCTGAAAAGGGTCAAAGTGAAGCAACAAGTTTTTGATTATCCAGGAAGGTCATGTCTACTAACAGTGCAAAGATTTATCCATCTGATGATGACAAAACCTTTCTCTTTGTAGACTCGTGATGGGTATGGTAATTGTATGAACTTAACAAAAGGACATACATATTATGATCAATATCTGGAAAGTGACGAATCTCTTCAATTTTTGAAGTATATCGTAGCATAGGACATGCTGTTGTACGAATACAAAATCAGCTTCAACTACTTACCTCAATATATTTCACTCACTGTTTCAGTCCTATTGCAATGTGGAGCATGAAATAACAAAAGTTGCACTAAGTCTTTAACCGCCAACAGGCTGCCTAAAACATTTAGACGGAGACTCACACTGCTGTCCTAACTGAGCGAACAATTTTTGTTCTCTATCCGAGTTGTTCTTTCTGTAAGTCAGCCATTAATCTCCAATGACAAACGACATCACCCTGTGGTAGTGGCATGTATTCATACATTTAACACCTTCGCTTTGTGTCACCACATGATGCCCTCAAACAAGACCCTTCGTTAGTAGCCCATTACGCTCTGAATACTGTCCTCGGCACGTCCCATATGATTTATGTCTTTATCAGTTGTTTCACTTATTCGACCATCTTTTCGCAGTCTCGGAGTTCGTTCAATAATATATATAGTAGTCTTGTTTACAGCCTACTTCTTTCCGCTAGTCAATCAAACCAAATTCAATTGTCGTATCGCCATATGGAACAACCAACAAACAACAGTAGCGTACAATTCGGACCCTGCCTTTTGTGCGCACATTAATTCGCTTCTCAGGCTCGTCGCCTGTGCCGGATGATTCTTTCGCATAGATATCGCCCGCCGCCGCGGGATCGAGTGGAAATTCCAAACTCACTTCTTCCTTTTCTTGGATCGCTACGATTGAAATCGAAAACGCTCAATCAAATGGCCGATCTAACAACGCAACGCCAGACAACCGGCTGAAAGCGAAATCACAAAGTGGCAAGTGGCCGGGGCGGAGTCGATCGCCGTCATGGCTCCCTTGGCATGGAGGCTCTTTGACGGATGGGTGGAAGCTCCATCGATCATCTGCGAGATTTTGTTTTGTTCTTAATTACTTGGGGCTGCCGGAATCGATTGACTTATTGTGAACATGCGACGCGCCTGCCGATGCGCGCTGTGTCATTATGCAATTAAATTAACCGGCGATGAACGGTCGGATGCGACTCGTATGCCGGAGTTTGTCACCTTCGCCGAGGACGGTTTTCCTGGTTCATCATTTATTAATTATGGGTGAGGACCGTCACAGTAACAAATGCAGCGCAGATGCGATAGTTCCATTACGCGTGTGCACTCAAGTGCAATTGCGATTACCAGTGATACGGTTGCGGTAAATAATCCGTGAAGTTTCTACGTACGTCCCGCTGCATTGATTATTTTCTGCATAAAGTCATCGGGAAACAAATGGTCATTTGCTGCGGTTTTGTAGTCTTTGCAAGGGATTCTGGTACAACATTGTTTATGACGCGGGTGGCCTGTCTAGCTCGAAAGGAAATATCAAAGCTTGTTGCGTAGGACTGATGATCTTATCGGAAGCGTTATTTTCCGATTTGAATAATCGAAAGAAGAAATGGGCGACCAGACTGAGGTTAGTGTGACTTTCTATCCCTCGTCGGATGGATGTTAGAAATGACGAATGTAAATCAGTAACCATTGCAACCGACCAATCCTGTTGAAATCGGAAACTTTCAAGCGTAATTGGTTGGTTCCCTGCTTCCAAGTTTAAAAGTAGAAACAAAAGAAGTCGCAATTGGGAAAAAATATTGCAATTGAGCCTAAACAGGATAAGTACTATACTGTTTGGATTTTTGTTGGCAACAATCGTGTGAAAATTGGAGACATTCAATGATATAATCTTTCATCACAATCGCCACTAACTGGAATGTTGAAGGCTCTGTACATCATTACAAAAGTGTTGCTGGCAGGGTAAACTTAAATGTGATTAGCGGATAGGGGACGGCTTATGCTACCAAATCAACACTACAGGGTGGGAAAAAGGGAACCAACTTAGGCTCCAAAACATTGAGCAAAAACCACATTGAACTTATAAAAGCTTTTCCAGAGGTATTAAAACATATGATCTTTAAACGATTCTCCCCGGAATTCTATGGATTACTCTTTCTCGTCCAGTCTGCAGTCCAGATTCAAACAAATCTTGGATTTTTTTCAAATCATTCTAACCAATGGTACAAATCACTGACTCACTCATGTGTCCTTAGCACCCTAGGGTACAAACGGAAAAGATACTGGGTGGCTTCACTTTAGTCTTAACATGGATTGTCATGACATGATTTCTGTAGACTCGGTGTTGAACTTAATTTTAGATTTAAAATCTGGTGCCTTTCTCGTGCATTATAAAAATAATTGTGGCTGCCATTGTATGATGTACTTTCGAATGATCGACTGTTTATTGTTATTTTAACTCAAAACGGCTTGAAACAAGATTTTTTTGTCCAACGTTTCGACACGGGTTGGTGTCTTCAGGTGCTGCCAGTGTCATCTTGTTAAAATAAGTGTTTTCCAAAATGTAAGTTAATCGATATCGTTTTAATGTTCAATATTGTGCCATAATCAAGTCAAATTTCACAGAATGTACCACAAATTTCCAAACCTGACAGTTGTTGTAAGACTAACATTAGACAAGGAACAAACATAATATTGTAAGTCAAATTTTAACAAATAAGCCTTCACGTTAAATTTCGGACACCCATCATCCCACGCGATTTTTTAGACACAAACCACTGAGAAGATCAATTTACACGACAGTTAAATCTCTCCGCTTTATGTTATTCTTTCAGCGGGTTTTCCTTCTTGTCCAAAGAGATAAAATGGCTACAAATTAGTTGGACATAGTCTCAGTGTCCAAAATTTAACGTGGACAGGCTTTATGTATAACACACAACTCATTATCCAATTAATTAATAGTTTCCCCTGATGAAGACACTAATCCTATTTGTCGAAACGTTGGACAAATAAAAATCTTGTTTCAATCTTTCAAAACTGCGTAGCCGTTTTGAGTTAAAATAAAAATAAGAAAAACATATAAGAGAGGTCAAATTTGCACTTTAGGGGGACAGATTTTACTTTTTCCTTCAATTTATGTCTATTTGCGGTCATTTGAATGCATTGCCTCGGTTTCCGTAAAACATTTTTTTTTCAATTTTGATTTTTTTTCCCAAGGGGGGACCTTTAACAAAAAAACAGTGGTTTTTGGTACATTCAAAGTTAATTTGCCTATATGCCGGGTATAAGGCCACCCAGAGTGGAAATTAATTACTATTACAGTATGAAAAAAATCACATAACATCAAAGAAAATTTACATGGTATTAATAAATCTGTGAAAGTTCAAGTTAACCGGGAAATGAATTAATATCAACCGTTTAAAAAAAATGTTGGGTGTAGTTGTTGATTTGCACCGATAAATGATTATTTTATTTTATACCAGCCGAACTTCGTCTCGCCCAAAATTAATTATTTAGCACAAACATTTATTTTGTATTCACAATTAAGGTTTTAGCGTTTACTCTGCTACTCGATTTCAATTGGTAGATCCAACGTTGGAATTACTAATTATTGCGATTAATTAAGATGCGGTTTTCGCTGAGTGAAAGCTCTTGATTATTCCTTTTAGCTATGTAGGTTTTTTTAACCTGCGCTTAATGACGAAGCGCCATAATCAGTATAATAGAAAAATAAAATTTGCCATACTAATTTGCATGCAAACTTGGCACTCAGAACATGATACGGAATTAGATGAGCGTTGTGGAGCAAAATCAATTTTTTGAACCACCCTAATATATATACAGCGATTCCATGAAAAAAGAATATAGTCGAAAAAAAAATTCTCCGATTTTGCTCAAAATATATATGAATGAACTCTACCGAAAATAATTAGACCTGTATTTTTTGTTTCGGTCTTAGGGTGGATATTTTCAGAAAAAGGCGGTCCAAAAAAAAAAGCGTTAAAAAAATTCCGGCCTTCATAACTTTTAAACCAATGCCACAATAGGAAAAAAGGAGGTATTTTTGGCCAAAATTGTGAATCCTATAATAAAGAGTGGTATTCATCATAAAAACATAGAAAGAAAAGAAAAATATTTTTTCTGAGCGTTCAGTGGGGTATGGGGCCAATTTTCGACATAGTATCGATTTTTGTCATATTCTACAAAACCAACGGAATTTGGTCACTTTTTGGTTTGCAACAAGCTAAATGCTGGACAGTGGCGGGGGTGGTTTTGGACATAACCCCCCCCCAGAGACAAAATTTTTGGAACAATTTTTTTTTCGAAAAAAGGAGTTCTGAACATTTTCAATTTTCTGGCTAGGTCACTGATGCTGAATAAAATACTAATGGTCATTTAAACTGTATATTCGTGTCACAGACAAATGGACGCAACACAGATTTCTTAAAATGATCAAAAAAGCACTATCAGTTTCTTTTTACTTACTTACTTATGGATCATGTACACCTCCGGTGGTGCAAAGGGCCGACTTGAAAGATCTCCATCCTGAGCGTTGCCCGGCTATCGCTTTAACCTGTTGCCAGGTTAGATTTCGGTCGACTTCTTTTATTTCTTTATTGAGGCTTCGCCACCATGAGCCTCTGGGTCTGCCTCTGCTGCGATGTCCCGCTGGGTTCCAGTCTAATGCTTGTTTACAGATTTCGTTTCCGCCCCTACGTAGAGTGTGGCCGACCCAGCCCTACTTTCGATCCCGAATTTCTGAGATTCAATTGTGAGGCCACCAGGCCCGAATTATATACCGCAGGCATCTGTTAATGAACACCTGCAGCCGTTGAGTGTTCTCCACTGATACACACCATGTTTCGCTAGCGTATAACAGCACAGATTTCACGTTAGAGTTGAAAATTCGTATTTTGGTGCGTTCACTTATCTGCCTGTTTTTCCAGATATTTCTTAAACTCGCAAAGGCAGCCCTTGCTTTCTTGATCCGTGCGCCTATGTCGATCTTGGTACCGCCGTCTGACGCCATTTGGCTACCAAGATATTGGAAGCTTTCAACATTCTCCACTGGTTTCCCGGCTACTGTGAAACTGAAAGGAGTCACCGTGTTTACATCCAACGATTTGGTTTTATTGACGTTGATAACTAAACCTGCCGAAGAGGAGCGCTCGACCAGGAAAGTTGCGGTGTCCCAGATATTACGAAATAAACGATGCAGTAGTTGAGCGGATGTCATGGGGTCAGCTTTGAGCATCTCGGCTGATATGCGGTCGACCCCTGGGGCTTTATTCGATTTCATGCTTTTGATGGATGTTTGAATCTCTAGCAGTGATGGAGCTTCGGTATTGACGCGTGTTATGCGTCGGATCCTAGGCAGATCATGCCGAGGTGGTGATGGCCTGGCTGGCACTTGAAAAAGTTGTTCGAAGTGCTCGATTTAGCGTTTCAGCTGGTCAGTTGGGTCGGTCAATAACTGATCATTCGCGTCTTTCACAGGCATCGTTGCATTCATCTTCGCCCCGCTTAAGCGTCGTAAGATATCATAGAGGAGGCGAATGTCCCCAGTTGCGGCGGCTCTCTCTCCTTCGTCGGCCAGAGAGTCTGCCCACACTCGCTTGTCCCGTCGACATGAGCGTTTTACTTCCTTCTCAAGAGCCGCGTATCGTTGACGGGCTAAGACTTTGGCTCCTCTGGTTTTCGATCGTTCTATCGCGGCTTTGGCTTCTCTTCGCTCATCTATCTTCCTCCAGGTCTCATCGGTGATCCATTGTTTTCTCTGGGTGCGTAGTTCGCCCAGATTGTTCTCGCTGGTGGCGATGAAGGCATTCTTGATGGCGGTCCATTGGTCTTCCACGCTGCCACCTTCCGGAATATCTGCAGCACGCGTCTCCACTTCTTCAACGAAAGACCGTTTCACCGTGGCATCTTCCAGTCAGCGTGTGTTGAATCGTCGTCCAACTCTTTCCTCCCGCCGACGAATCCGCGCAATGCGCAGGCGTATTTCGCCGATGAGGAGGTGATGATCAGACGCGATATCGGCACTACGTTTATTCCGTACATCAAGAAGGCTCCGTTTCCATTTTCGGCTGATGCAGATGTGGTCGATTTGATTTTCTGTAAAGCCGTCACGGGAGACCCACGTGACCTTGTGAATCGGTCGATGAGGGAAGAGCGATCCCCCGATCACCATGTCGTTATTACCACAAAATTCTGCGAACAGCTCTCCGTTTTCGCTCATTTCTCCGAGACCATGGCGTCCCATAATGCGCTCATGGTTCGAGTTGTCGGATCCGATCTTCGCATTGTAGTCGCCCAAACAGATCTTGATATCACCCTTCGGAATTCTATCTACGACGGCATTGAGTTGACTATAGAAGTTCTCTTTGTCTTGCAGGTCGGCAGCATCGGTTGGCGCATAACATTGGATTATAGTAAGGTTTCGGACCCGTGTTCTAAATCTGGCAACGATTATCCTTTTACTTATAGGTTCCCACATCATAAGCGCAGAGTGTGCCTGAGCGCTTAGTAGGAAGCCAACTCCGCGATGCCGGGGAGCGTGTTCACCTTGTAAACCAGAGTATAGCAGAACTTGTCCCGACGGCGATCTGTGTTCTTCAAAGTTTGACCAACGGACTTCACTCAGTCCCAGGATCTCAAGCTTCATGCTGATTGCTTCATTGGCAAGTTGTGCCAATTTACCCTGCTGGGATAGGATTAAAACGTTCCATGTTCCTATTCGTGTCCGTTGTTTCGTTCTAAGAGTCGTCGCCGTAAAATCAGTCCGTATTCTTTCATTATCGGATTCTCGAACAAATTGATGTTTCGGGAACAGTAGGTTGTTGATCCAAGGTTTCCTATCCACCGGGATGGGGCTGCCATCTTAGGTATAGCTTCCGGGGAAAAGCATTTCATACTCAGCCGCTGGATGCCAGAACAGACGCTGTTGGAGCCGCACCTCCTTGGTGAACAGACGCTCGGTCAGTCGGGTCAAATTTGTTCAAAGTCCCACCCAACACCAGGACTAGGCTAGTGCACTTTGAGCGGCACACGGTTGCATTGATAGGGCCTGCTACGGGACACATGCAGCTTTTTATAGAAGTTCAACAGAGCCCACTGTCGAACCCCACCACATCCTAGGCAGACCCCACAGGACGCACCCTCTCACTCTAGCTGATGTCAGAAGGACAACATTGCCCAGGCTGCACTACCAGCTAAGTACGCAACCCTCAGCTGGCGGTCAATTGTCATCGGAAGACCCGTGGAAGCGTGAGTATTGGAACTTGTGAGGACCAGAGCTCTGTTAGGCGCCTCTTCCCGGATGTCAACTCACCATTTCGCAGCCCTATGAATGAACTCTACCGAAAATAATTAGACCCGTATTTTTTGTTTCGGTCTTAGGGTGGACATTTTCAGAAAAAGGCGGTCCAAAAAAAGCGTTAAAAAAAATTTTGGCCTTCATAACTTTTAAACTAATGGACCGATTTGCAAACTTTTGGCACGAATGAAAAGATTTTCAGTTATAGATTTTAGGAAAAATATCGGACCACAACGACTGTATTTTTTTATTTTTTCAAATGAAAATTTAAACTTTTTTACACATACAGTCAAAAAATTGGAAAGGTGCACCAAGTCGTTTTTGAGCTATTTTTTTTTTTTTTTTGAAAATATCAGTTTTTTGCTTATATACGCAAAGAACGGTCTTGCGTCTCCATCACTTCAAAATGGAGGAACTGAATCAGTTAACCGTTCTGGGACCGGCAAAAAAACACCCTTAACAGGCCGGCAGGGTACCCACGAAACTAAAATGCTTATATCTCTGGAAATTTACAACCGATTTCAACAATTTTGGGCTTATTCGATTCATAATTTTCTCTTCTATCAAGATGTTATCAGAATGAACATTGCTACAATAGATGGTAGTATCATCATCATCATCAAGTGCAGACTTTCGGTTGGCCATTCCAGAACAGGTTCCTCGAGAGATCATAGGTGGCCATGAACATTGTTCAATGGAACATCAACAAAATGGGTATAAACTTCTTGAAATTAACTTTTGCGCATATCCTTCATGATCCTAGGCTCACCAGACAAGTTGACTCCGGAGTGGCCATTCTGGAACAGGTTCCAAAACATTTCTCATTGGAACCCCAACAATATGGGTGCAAAGCTTCTTGAAATTGTCTCAAGTGTTTATCTCTGATCTATTTGGGTACAAGTTCACCCCGGATTACCAATTCCGGAATAGGTTCTCTGAGGAGTCAAGAGTGTTCATAAACATTTTCAAAGCCGCATTTTATTTTGAATCAGTTTTTGTGAGTGCAATGTGAGTGCAAAATCAATGCAAGGACCACTCATCGATGCCGGCTGACCAGCAGGAGACCCACCATAAGATTCCGAACACTCGGAGATATGATCGATTCCAGAAATTCTTCTAGACAGATGTGACTTTTCATAAACCATTTGTTTTAACATTGTCACATCAAAACTAACTGCTCTTCGATCCTAGGTGGCCTCTATTTGATACTACGAAAGTTTGTTCTAGAAATTTGCGCCTTTTTTCTATAACCGATCAGTTGTGAAGTAATATCAGGGCCACTAATTGACTCCAGGTGGACACTAAGGTATCCTTGGGAAGCTCCGGATCATCCGGAGCAGTGGTCAATTCTTGAAATTCATCATTTGTTGTGAGAGCAAAATTAATGCAAGGGCTACCTGGTGGTCCGTAAAGTGCAAGGACATCCAGAGCAGTGGTCAATTATTGCAGCTCGTTCTAGAAACTTTGGAAACCCGTTTGTTATAGCAGTATAAAAACAGAGTCTTTGATCGCGCTTAGAATCATAGGGGCGTAACTGTATTGATCCATTTTTTCTTCATCGATTTTATATTTGCTTCAGGTGGAAGATGCAATCATCCTTCATTACAACCATGAACCTTCGGTAAACTACCGCAATTCACTACATTGATAAAAAGAAAACATCGACGAAGATAAATCGATCAATACAGTTACGCCCCTGTAATTCTAAGCGCGAGATTGCGAATATCATTCATTGATCCCGAGTGGACACCAAGAAGTCCTCCTGAAATACCGGAATTCCCGAAGCAATCATCATTTCTTACATTTTGTTTTCAACAGTTGCGTAATCGTGAACCATTTTTTGTTACAAAGTAAAAAGAAGGAGAAGAGACCTATTCCGAATATTCGTCTTATAATATTATCTTCATTAATCTTTTTTTTAATATTGTGATAAAATCAATGCAAGGACCACTAATTGATTCAGGGGAGCTACCATGTGGACCTTTGAAAGTTCCGGCACATCCGGAAAAGCGTTCAATTTTTGATTTTTTTTTTCGTATCGTATCGATGACGTATCAGCGTTTGTGACCGTGGAGAGATTGAAGCAGAGTGATGCGCTTTCAAATTTATTGTTTTTTTATCGAGACTTTCAGCCCGAGGCTGGCTCGTCTAAATTTATTGTAAATATTGTACTCGAGGGGGTGATTACGAGATCTGGCGTACAGAAGAATGGCATATTGCGGACTACATTGACTACATTGGTAACGATCACAGGACAGTGGTGGAGCTTTTGCCCTAATGAAGAGGAAACCGGCGAGAATAGCCTAAACCATCGACTCTACCAAAACGGAATACATGGTTGCGGGTAAAGATAAAGGTAGACCTATTGGTGTCAGTGATTGGTGTAAAAATTTGCTCTGATTCGTAAGGATATAAAAACCGGACCGGACCGGAAAGCTTTTGGGGTTTTCGAGCGAAAAGTGCTACGTACAATTCTCGATGGGAAACTAGAAAAAGATGTGTGGCGCAGACGCATGAATCACGAGCTGTATCAAGTGTATAAAGAAGAAAATATTGTGAATTGTATAAAATACGGCATGGGCCATGGGCCGGTCACTTAGTGCGAATGTCGGAAGAAAGAATAGCAAAAACAATATTCACCAGAGATCCGGATAGAGGCCACGAACACGCTGGGTGCTACACGCGGTGGAATCGGACCTAGGAACCCTAAACGTTTAGGAAAACTGGAGGAACATCACCCAAGATTGACAATTATGTCATATGACGATTTCGTACTATCCCATTTTGTTCCACCACACCACTTGATTTATTGAAAGTCGCAGCATTATTGGATGTATTTGAACGATTGGCCACTCATTTGGATTTTCTAGAACCTCAGAAGGACCAGCTTGTGGCTATCTGTTTAGATTGCACCAATTATGCGCTCACATTTCTCAACAAGCGATTTCTAAGAACTCACAACTTTCTAGGACGACTTAGAAAATTGGCACATCTTCGAAAGTTTCGAAGCTTCCGGATGCTCTCCTCACGGTCACACGATGCCAATGAATGATCCTCGAATTGATTTAGATTGCACACAGCTACAAAAAAAAGTCGCAGCTGTCTAGAGCAAGTTTCTAGAATTGATTACCTTTTCGGCTATTTCGAAGCGTCCGGAGCACCACTTAGTGGCCTTCCGGGGTCAACGTTTGGTTCTTGCAATGATATTGCTCTTAGTTTGATGCATAAATCGTTTTGTGAAACAGTACGGTTTACGAGGATGAATTTAAAAATTGGCCATTTTCTCTTAATGTTCCGGAGTTCCCGGATGACCATTTAGCGGAGTTTTGCTCTCACATTCATAACAAACCACTGTATGCGTTGTTCATGCAATGATTTTACTTTCACAATGCTACAACAAGGAATAGTTTTTAGGACGGATTTCCAGAATTAGCATAACGCCAACAATAGATTTATAAAAAATCGCAGCTTCAAAATATAATCTTCTACACCTGGTCATTTCTCCTGATGTTACAGAAATTTCTAAAATCCAATTTGTGGCCATCCGGGATGAATGAGTAGTCCTTGTATTGATTTTGCTCGATCATTGCGAGTAATTCTCCGGATGTTTCGGAGCTTTCGGTGGACCCCTTAATTGCCTTCGGGTTAGGGACAAAAGGTCGAAAGGACAAAAAGTCGAAAGACAGAACGTCGAAAGACAAAAGGTCGAAAGGGACAAAAGGTGGAAAGGGACAAAAGGTCGAACGGGACAAAAGGTCGAAAGGACAAAAGGTCGAAAGGACAAAAGGTCGAAAGGGATAAAAGGTCGAAAAAAATGAAAGAATAATAAGATCAAAATTACACAATTTTAAACAATTAATTAAAATTCATTCAGTGAATACAACTAATATATGGATGTTTGGGTTTTCTAAATATCACATCGATCTGTCAAAATGGCACACGCCGCACATTAATTATTATCTTCAACTTTGATTAATGAGATGAGTGTGTTATTATTTGTACTTGAAGTTAAATGCATAGCACAAACACCCAACTTGTTATCAACTTGTTTTTGATCGAAATTTTGTCCTTTTCGACCTTTTGTCCCTTTCGACCTTTTGACTTTTTCGACCTTTTGTTCTTTTCGACCTTTTGTTCTTTTCGACCTTTTGTACCTTTAGACCTTTTGTCCTTTCGACCTTCTGTCCCTTTCGACGTTTTGTCTTTTCGACCTTTTGTCCTTTCGACCTTTTGTCTTTTCAACCTTTTGTCTTTCGACCTTTTGTCCTTTCGACCTTATGTCTTTCGACCTTTTGTCATAGATAGATTGTATTTTATAAATATTGATACCCATTATCTATTGAAAAGTATTTATGGCCACTTAACACCCTACGGGGAACGTGTCCTGGAATGGAAACTATAAAGTCAGCACGTCTGGTGGCCCTAAAATAATTTGAAACAAACTGCTGAGGCAATTTCTACGAGTATGATATCGTACACCGGCAGTCCTCAAGGATGAGGAACGGAGACTTTTGTTTTAGGTTTGCTACAGACCAGGGAGTGCCAAGAGATTTAGCGCGTGAATACATTAAAAGTCTGAACTTTTCAGATGATATCCATCTGGACTATAAGGAAATAGCAAAGGCAACAGAGACAGATAAATGTTTGCCTAAGATCGCGGAGTTTTTACGAGAGGGATGGCGCACACGCATTGACAAATATTTCAAGGATATTTACTCGCACTATCAGGACTTGGAGGAAATCAACGGATGCATCATTTTTCAGGACAGATTGGTAGTTCCGGATTCTATGAAGCTGAAGATTTTGAAAATGTTGCATATGAACCATTCCAGAATCAATAAAATTAAACAGTTGGCTCGTAGAACTGTTTACTGGTTCGGGATGAATGAGGACATCGAGAATTTTGTGAAAGCTTGCAGAATTTGTAACGAAACTACAGCACTTTCTAAGAAACCATCTTATTCAAAATGGATTCAAACTAACAAACCATTTAGTAGAATAAACGCCCAATTTTTACTTCAACAAGAAAGTATTTTTGGTTGTGGTGAGCATGAGCATGATGACCGTGCATTTCGTAGCTGCTATTCCGTGATCGATCAGAACAATCGCAATTGCACAGGGAACCAATGGATGGAAGCATGGGTTTTGCACTCCAACCTCAATGTGCACAGTCCGAGAGCTCTAGTATTTGGGAAGGTCGATAAGGGCGCTGGCCACGTCCTCACGGTCATCGGGGATGGGAAGGAATTGATAATGTAGTCACTCGCCCAATGCAAGCCGAGAACACCTCTGCACTCGCCACAAGTTCCTGCGGAATTTCATTGGAATCTGGGGGTTAGGTTTTATGGCAGAGGTTCGTCTTGGTTAACGGGTTGCCAATGTGATAGTAATGAAAGGGTGGTGTAGTATTCTAATTGGATGTCGAAACGAACTTTTTCGCTCATTTCGAATTCTAACAGTTACCTGCTAGAACAAATCAAGTTGTAGTTATAGGCATAGAAGATAGAAACGGTATGAAAGCCCATTTCCAGTTCTAGCGATTGCTAGAACATGAGAAATATATGAAAAGATACAAAGTAGGAGAATGGAACGGGCTGGGATTGAACCCACGACCTCCTGCGTATGAGGCAGAAGCGGTAGCCGTATGACCACCAAGCCCGTTGAGAAAGTATTTTTGGTTGTGGTGGATAGTTTTACTAAGTGGATTGAGGTAGAACACATGAGAAGTGGAACAGATCATAATCAAGCTATAAATGTTATTGTAAATATTTTTTCCCGTTTTGGACTACCAGATGTCCTTGTAACGGATGGCGGACGGATGTTCAATTCCGAAATTTTTATCGATTTTTTTAAAAAGCATGGTGTCATTTCATGTTTTTCAATTGGTTTCATGTGCCAATTCATGTTTTTTATCACGACGGATAATTTTAAAGAACTTTCGAAAAATCTAAAACATATATTGATGAAAGTATCGTGAAAAACCTAATTTTTAGGGGTCGTTCACAAATGACGACCCATATCTCGACTTCTATAGCAGATAGAACTAAAGTTTATATAGCAAAATTTTTCGTAGCAACTTTTTCTACAACTTTCTCGAAGACACCAATGATATATCTTCACAATTGGAGGGACTAATCATAAAAAAGTATGGGGCTTCTCCGAACTAACTCAGCCCCTAAGATTAACTTTTCAAGGCCAAAACATCTTTGATCACGAATTCCTGGGTTAGAAAACATTGTTACTGGGACTCTGCCGCCTCGCAGCATAGTGTTCATGTAGCACTTCCACAACTTTGGGGTTTCTAAGCAAGGTTAAAATTTTAGCATTCGTTTATCACGAGGCTAACACGGTGATATCTTTATGCCCAGGGAAGTTTAGAAAATTTCCAATCCAAAAATATCTTATACTGCGACCGGGATTAGAAGCAATCTTCGGCTTGGTTTTTGTATTGTATTGTAGCCGCGCGGGAAGGCAGAGAAACTGAGAAGATTTTTTCAGTATGTAACCATATACTTCCACAAGATCACATCGAGTCTTAGAACATCGTTTTATGAAGCAGCCACTGTAGCTTTTGAACTATATGAGTGAAATCCTATCGACTCACGGCAAGCACAGATACATCGTTCAAAACTTGGTTGATCGGGTAGATTGCACGTTCTGAACTCCTGGACGTTTTGGAGAACCAAAAAGGCATGTTAAAGCTTGTTAAAGTAATGAGTGGAATCCTATCGGATCAATTGATCTGCTGGAATGTTTTGCGATGCACGGTCTTGGTTGATTACAACCCTTTTAATGTGAAAATGACGTGATTCTTTAGAGTGTCCATATTACCCCCAGCCCCATACTTAGTATACTAGAAAGGCAAAAACCAATGCACTATTTGACTAGCCTTGACAGCAAAAAATCAAGAAAATGAAATGCTTCGCATGCTAATAAAGCACTAATTTAGCATATTTTACACCTGAAAGCATTTCTCATCCGATCAAATTTTAATTATACCGCCTCAACGGTGCGGTTGGTCATGGCTCGCTTTTCCGCCCGACTGCACCGTCCGGCATTAACCACATAACTGACGTCGGTGCGGGTTGGTGCCCAAGTTCGGCACCCAAACAACAGAAAACAAAACCACATAACCTTGACTCGAGGCGTAGAGAGAACAAAAACTAAGGTTATGCAAAACCACCACCAACGCGTCGTTGCAGCCGACTTTTCAAGATCAGCATTCCATTTTGGCGGGAAATTTCGATCATCGTGTCTGAACTTGAAGCGAGGCGAATTAGAAATTTGAACTCGGACATGGTTCACCCGATTATTTATACAATCATTGTGAAGGGATATACATGCGGAACAAGCTGTTTCAACAACCTTGCCAGAATTTTTTGCTGCTCAATATTTTACTTTGGTGGAAATTGGGTGGCGAGAATGGTCTATTTTGATTGTCCATGTACATGTGAATATACGATCACACAAACAATCGATCATTCCTCAATCCTTGTTGGTCATTACGGTTATTATTCGAAAACTATTGCATCCGGTGTCCGCGACGGGGTCAACGAAACCATCAATTACGCTAATCATTCCGTAAGTGCTCCACCTTTCCAACGTTGTAACGCCTTACATTTATAACGATCGATACAAGCAGTAGGCTGCGCCACGTACGATACTCGCTCGTTTCCATGGGTACGCGTGCCTAACTCGTTCACTCGTGTGAATTACAACTCCACAACCATCATGTTACGAAGCGAATGCTGTTCAGCAATAAAATCATAGAGGCAAAACAGCTGTTACCCCTGGTACTCACCCGGTGGGCAGCATCTAATCAAGTAGTGATTGAAAAATGATCGATTTTTATGTACCGTATGCACAGTATGTCGTACCCGGAATGCCTTCTCTTAGCGCTAACCTTGGTCTCACTGATCTACCGCGGAGTACGTGATCTAATTTGCCGATTGACAGACGCCTTCTCAAATAATCGATCGATTGTTACGCCACGAGAAGATACAGTAAGTGCTTTAGACATTGGCGACGAACGACCTCGCTTTCGCTTTGACCGATTGAAAGTTAAAGCATATTGGAAGCGGTTCTCGTGTGATGTTGGCGGAATGTGGAAGCACTTGCGACCAAGGATAAAGTGCGTGACTTATGAATTTGACGATCATTAGGTACACCCCTCATGTATGTTCAAACAAGATTGTGCCACCGTGAAGCTGTTTCATACAAATCAATAGGCGGTAATTGAGGTTGCAAATGCTACGCCTACAAAACCGCGAAGCATAAAATGAATGTCAAACAGCATAACGAGATGAACAAACACCAATCGGTGATGATGAAACAAGAACTAATTATATACATAGTACAGCGTGTTACGTTACGATAGTACAATGGCATACGATTGTGTACACACATCACACCTGTGAGAATCAGAACCAATTAGTTTGATGAACAATGCATCATAAACATCT
Organism: Armigeres subalbatus; assembly: GCF_024139115.2. Taxonomy (NCBI): domain Eukaryota; kingdom Metazoa; phylum Arthropoda; class Insecta; order Diptera; family Culicidae; genus Armigeres; species Armigeres subalbatus. The sequence goes on along the minus strand of NC_085139.1, from coordinate 7,476,268 downwards.
TCAGAGTACTCGCCCATTATTGGAATTGGAAGTGTTGAGCCGTATGACACTTCGTTTACTGCAAAGAAGTTTTTCACCTCGGAAAGTCAGAATGACTGTACCTAATGCATTATAGGTTTTTCTATCGGTAAGACCCGAACTTGATATTTAAAAATCTGACGTGACTTGTTTTTATCACGTCGATCTTTATCCGAGTGTGACATTTTGTAACAATGTCGAAAACCCCAGACGCGCTCAGCATAACGAACGTGAGACAAGATTCTCCGTCGTCGTCACCTACTCTGAAATGCTTGTCCACCCCAAAGCAATTTGTCTCGGAACGGACATGGCTGAACTTCAATGGCTTCGGTCCAACGCAACTGCGGTAGTGAAGTGATTCGATGGGAAGTTTGCCATACTCTCCAACACGTTGGGAACGACCCTGAGATTGAAATATCAATTCCTTTTCAAAAGTGTGGCAAAGCCACACTTTTGCAACCATCGAGAAGTTGACATTTGAATTGAAAGGGGTCTGATCAACGAGAAAAAAAATGCACGGGTTCTATACGCTATTCGTTCACATTGTGACCTAATCTGTATTGTTGGTGGCTAACATAGAATTCAGAATGTTTATTACGATCGACAATGGTTCAATCACAACGATTACTTACCTTGAAAAAGAAGCTCATGGGATGAAGTAAATGTACTTTAAATTTTGAGACGAGTTGAAAAATAAATCCAAGGTTTGATCTCTGAGAAATGAGATTGAGGACAACTGATTAAATGTATAAAAGGCAGTTAGTGTAGTTAGTAAGTACTCGTGCTTTTAATATTTCGTTCTTAGCCATCATAGCTATTCATTATATGGCAATACATTCTTCGTGCATACAATCATCTTATGGAATCAACTTTCCAACGAAGTAAAAAGATAGGGAGAAGTTAGCACCCAAAAAGTCAGTCTTCCGGAAAGCAAAATTTTAAGTTTCAAAATTCATAAATCTGTTTGCTTTCAACCACTTATATAATAAGCAATTATGAGACAAGTTCTACTTTTTGCCTTTCTCGTATACTAAGTATACGTAAAGGCTATATGATCGCTCCAAAAACAAACTTTTTAGAGAAGGCTTGGAGACCCATAGTGTTATATACCGATCGACTCAGCTCGACGAATTGAGGTGATATCTGTGTGTGTGTTTTTTTTTTTTCTTCCTAAACAATGGAGGGGGGAATCTGCTCAACAGACATCCTGGGTTGACCAGGAAGTGCTGTGTTAGGGGCTACCTCCAATAAGGGAGGCAGGACTGCATCCCCGACCAGCTAAACCGTTTCCATTGCCGCTGCTTCCATCGTCCCTTCGGTACAACCAGAAAGTAATGCTTCAAAGGGGCCCGTGCACGACGCACCCTCGAGGTTAGCTGCGTATCCTTGCAGCATCGAACATCGTGACTCGCTTTTTTAGAAGAACACCATGGTATCGTGCCAGCGCATTGCCGGCTTTCCAGGTGGCCTTACCACGCCCTATGTCCTCGGAAGGTGGGCAGGGTCGACTTCGCGCCTGCTTCCCTCTGCACGACTGGTATCAAGAATGATGATGCCGCGTGCACCCCAAATTGACCTTTCTGCGATAGGGCCTATTCGCCAGCACACAGAGGACCTTTCCAGGTCCTTCCTCCCCCGGTTTTGGAGGTACCTGACCGGGGTTCAGCTTCCCAGCCCCACTACCCTTGTTCGGGGTAGTAACCCTCCGCGTTTTGGAGCGGCCCCCAGGGAGCTCATCCCCTGGAGACTGTCTCCCCCGTTTTTGTGTGTGCTCCGTTGGAGCAGTCACCCCCGACGCACCCGCAAATACTTGAGCCTCAGTCTGGGTAGACTTTGGCACCACCGTCTTAGCTGGCACGCCTTCGGTCGATTCGACCTTGCCCGAGTCCGCGAATCCTTGGGCCTCAGTCTGGGTAGACCTCGACTCCACCGATTTCACGGGTTTACACTTGGCCGTCCCGACCGCCCTCTCCAGCTTGGCGTCCAGCATCGACTTTCGAAGTTTCTGCAAGCTCCTCTTGAGGTCCTTGCTGATATTATGCTTCGATGACGCAAAGTCGATGATGGCGTCCAGCTGTTCCGTCGCCACCTCGAAGGCCGAAAGCCCATCGCGTTTGCGGTTCATCGCCTCCACAAGCTATGGGCCGTCAATAACCCCTACCGGCGTTTTTATAGCCGAGAGGAAGGTTGAGTGACCCACGCTGGCGCTGCGCACTGAGCTGCCGACTATTACCTCTGGCCTCCTAGGCGGAGACCTGAACAACCCACCTCTTGCGAAGGGGTTGTCGCCTACACTACTACCACTAATTGAAGTGTTTAAGAGTACAACGAACCCTACTTACTACAGCCCTGTCATCGTAAACGTTAATGTGATTTGAAGCCAACAAATTCCCACGCCACCGACGATGTGCACCGCTCCTTATTCCACGTAGATCGCCGCACAGCAATGTATCGGCTGTCCAACAGTACCTAGGCAGAAGCCTAACGATTGCCGAGTAGTAGCTTCTCTGAGCACGATCATCATTACCGCCGTCATGACCATCATCATTGCCACCCGACATGAGGGAGTGATAAGGATGACCAGCATGCTTGATAAGAGCGGCGAGAATATCACCCGCTCTTTAAACCGATGGAAATATCATCGCATCAACGGTGGACAGGCTGACCGATAGCAGCTTACGAGCAGCAGCAGTAGTTCAAATCATCTAGTTCACCACGAAAAACGCACGGGCAGAAGCCTCAAGGTTGTTTATTTTATTAGATTTAGTCTCCACTAGTGATAAGACCAATATAGTTTGTGCATGAGAATGTTTCGTTTTCTAGTTAAAAATAAAGTGTAGTTAATTTATTATATCGACGCGAGTGTTATTCTAATTACTGGATAGAATACCAGAAGCATCTAGAAGGCTGAAGGGACCTAGGATTGAAGAAGACCGAGTGCATGCAACAAACTATCCCGTTGGTCTGGTTTCCAAGCATCATCGTCAATGTTGGGGTGGAAGATTTATTGCAATCCACTGTTAAGCTATCAAAATTAAGGTATTTGGACCTCCTCCCAACATTCTGGTCCTTCGAACCGGATGAGGACCACCAGGAATTGGAACTACGGATGCTCCTAACGCTGGATTAAGGCAAGGACCGGCCATTAGAAACCCATCAACTTTGATAGTTGGCGCCATCACACCGTAGAACAATCGTTTCCATTGAACGTTTGGATTACACAGGAGTCAAGAGCGCCATCACACCGGGTAACAATCAGAGGCTTTGTTCCATTGAAGGAATCCGCACGCTTTAGGATTTAGCGTTTTCTCGATCGCCATCGCGGATGACCATCATCGGCTTGGCTTGGACTTAAGCCAAAAAGCAGTTTTGTGCAGGTTAGTGAACTCTTGCTACTGTTATATGTCCAGCTAAGCTAGGTCATTGCATCCTACTTACACCTGGTTTTTTCTCTCCGTGATTTCGTGGTTCTGGATCTGGTCGCAACGGTGCGACCGACGACGATACTGTGGCAACTAGTGGATTATTTCGGATTAGTCATCTGGTACCTATCGGAGAGGGTAATAGGTGAAGATATCGCGGGCCCCTGGGACATCGAGCAATCCAGTGAAATCGAATGTTATCGTCAAGCTAGTAGAAGAATTCGTCGCCCGGCGTCGTAGCTAGTGGGCCTCATCGAACGGCAACCAAGGATAGGATTAGACTTTATTCGGTGGATACAGTGGAACGTTTCCAGCGCAGAGAGGGAGCCCATTGTTATTTTTGCCAAGGTAAATTTAGATTAGTGTACTGCCGAAGCAAGGCAAATGATAATACACCATTTTAATTTGGATGAAACCCTCTTCGTTTTACCTCTCTGACCGCTGAGCCCTGCTTGCCCTTTGGGCTCCTCCATCTTTGAGAATAATTGCAATCTATTTGGATTTGAGCGATTTTGAATTTCGGTGGACATTTTGCGAATTTGGTGCAGTAATTGTTCCCTGTGGTGAGTTGCCGCAGTATATGCCTGGCCTAAGCCATCTCTTTTGGATACTACACCAATATCTCTCCTCTTCATACATATCTGATTCTGTTCGAGTTATGACGATTTGATGTGACATTTATGTGGAACTGAGCGCAAGGCTGTTTGTATGACTGATTGATTGCTGAATTTTCGTAACTTGGATCATTTCCTGTTTTGTCGGGTAAATTTAAGCAGTATATGCCTTGCGAAGCTAGGCTTGCACTCTGCCTACTACACAATCAAATTTCCTCTTCTATATTCCTCGTTATTTCGGAGAGTTCCTGAGTTTCCATTTTCGGAGCCGAAAGTGTGACGTCATCTGGTTGCGGTTGTAGATTTTGGATTGGAGCAACATTACTCGTTTCTCTGGGTAATTTAACATAGTATATGCCTGGCGAAGCTAGGCCTTTCGCAGTATACTACACCGTATCTCTCTCTTCCTAATTATCACGATTGTGACGACTGCAACATGGCACCACCCGCTGGAGCATCAAGTTCCAAGGCACCATCGATGAGGGCATTGACTGCGAGGCTGAAGGCAGCTCAACTGTCCTTTAACGACATTCAGCGGTTCACCGAGGCATTTTCTGATGCCAATACTGCTACCGATGTGGAAGTACGTATTGCAAAACTGGACGAGTTGTGGGAGAGCTACAGTGCTACCATGATAGAGATCTTCGCTCACGAAGAATACAACGAGGAAAGGACGTCGCTCGAGAAGGAACGTGCGGAATTCAGCAATCGATATTATGAGATCAAGTCCTTCCTAATGGACAAGATCAAATCGTTCCAGAAACCCCAGGTTCTGGAACAGCCCAATCGAGGTGGAGATGGGGCTTCAACAATTGTCGATCACGTACGTTTGCCGCAGATCCAGTTGCAGACGTTCAACGGGGAGATCGATGAGTGGCTGAGTTTCCGCGACCTATTCACGTCGCTCATCCACTGGAAGGTGGATCTACCGGAAGTGGAAAAACTTCATTATTTGAAGGGCTGTCTTCAAGGAGAACCCAAGGCTCTTATTGATCCACTTCCCATCACAAAAGCCAATTATCAAGTGGCGTGGGATTTGCTGTTAAAGCGCTATAATAACAGCAAGCAGCTAAGGAAGCGGCAGATACAAGCTCTCTTTAAGCTGCCCACACTCTCGAAGGAATCAGGTGTAGACCTTCACACCCTGGTTGAAGGCTTCGAACGAATCGTGCACACACTCGACCAGGTCGTCCAGCCGGACGAGTACAAGGATCTTCTCTTTGTGAACATCCTCACATCACGATTGGATCCAGTAACGCGTAGGGGGTGGGAAGAGGTCTCATCGGCGAAGCCGCAGGACACCTTGGAGGATTTATTCGAGTTTCTGCGGCGTCGAATCCAAGTTTTGGACAGCCTTCCGGCAAAATCTACCGACACTAGAGGTGCCGGTCAAATACAGCAGTACTCGAAGGTGAAACAATTAACGGTGAAGGCCAGCTATAGCTCTACCCAAGCGTCAAGGGGACGCTGCGTTGTCTGTTCATCAGATCACTTTCTTTACCAGTGCAACGAGTTTCATCGAATGACAGTATCGGACAGGGATAGTCTACTGAAAACTCATGGACTTTGTCGGAACTGCTTTAGGACGGGGCACCATGCCAAGGAATGCCAATCAAAATACTCCTGCAAGAACTGCAAGGGTCGGCACCATACCCTAGTATGTTTTAAGCAGGGAAAGGAGAAAGAACCCAAGGTGGCGGCAGTTGCTGGGGGCAACCAACCATTGGTACCCAAGAATCAAAGGGATTTATCCAACACCCAAGTGGCTAACGTGGCAGCCACGGAAGCTGTAGTGTCCGCTACAGCTCACCAACATCCAACACGGGTTCTTTTGGCAACAGCAGTTGTGATGATTGAGGATGACATCGGCAATCGATTTCCTGCTCGTGCGCTACTGGACTCCGGATCCGAAAGTAATTTCATTACAGAGCGGTTGAGTCAGCGGTTACAAGTTCATCGAGATCGAGTGGATATTTCGGTGACAGGAATTGGTCAGGCGGCGACCAAGGTTCGGCAAAGGATTCAAGCGGTACTTCATTCGCGAGTTTCTGACTATTCCCGTGAGCTAGCATTGCTGGTTCTTCCAAGGGTCACGGTAAACCTTCCAACAACCACTATCAATACGGCTGATTGGACACTGCCGAGCGGAATGCAGTTGGCGGATCCTACATTCTTCGAGTCGAATAGGGTGGATATCGTACTTGGCATCGAGTACTTCTTCGACTTTTTCGAAACAGGCAAAAGGATTTCCTTGGGGGAACAACTTCCAACCCTTAATGAATCCGTGTTTGGCTGGGTTATCAGCGGTGGTATTTCGGTACCAACTTCCTCTCTTCACATAAGCTGTAATGTCTCCGCGTTGGATGGTTTGGATACCTTAATTGCTCGGTTTTGGTCCTGCGAGGAGGTAGAGTCAGGCACAGCTCATTCGCCTGAGGAGAAGCGATGGAGGAGTGGTTCTCCAGTACTGTGCAGCGGAATACGAATAATGGTCGGTATACCGTTGCTCTACCAATGATGAAAGGCGCTGTGTCAAGGTTGGGTGAATCGAGAAACATAGCATTTCGACGGCTGCAAGGAACCGAGAGAAGGTTGGCAAGGGACTCATCCCTTCGAGAACAGTACGTCGGTTTTATGGAAGAATACCTCAATCTCGGACATATGGAGATGGTGGATGAGGATTCCCAAGGTTCGATTCGAAGGTGCTATTTACCGCATCACCCTGTGGTGAAAGAAGCTTCAACCACAACCAAGGTTCGCGTGGTTTTTGATGCCTCCTGTAAAACGTCTGCAGGAGTATCGCTAAATGATGTACTACTGGGGGGGCCAATAGTACAGGAAGATCTCCGGTCCATAATACTTCGATGCCGGACCAAACAGATCATGCTGGTATCAGATGTGGAGAAAATGTTCCGCCAAGTCATCGTTCGTCCCGAAGACCGCCCTCTACAGTGCATACTCTGGAGAAAATCGCCATCGGAAAGTGTCCGTACGTATGAGTTGAATACGGTTACGTACGGCACAAAGCCCGCGCCGTTTTTGGCTACCAGGACGCTGCAACAACTCGCTGTGGATGAGGAAGGACATTTCCCTCTTGCAGCCCGTGCAACCATGGAAGACACCTACATGGATGACGTCATTACGGGCGCGAACGATGTTGAAACAGCAACGCAGATGCAGATTCAACTGAATGCGATGCTTTCAAGAGGAGGTTTTCAACTTCGTAAATGGGCATCCAACTGTCCAGCAGCCCTACTGGGAATACCCGAGGAGAATTTAGCGATTCGCACTTCCGATGGGATCAACTTGGACCCAGATCCATCGGTAAAAACCTTGGGGTTGACTTGGATTCCATCTTCGGACATTCTAAGGTTTCAGTTCACCATTCCTTCGCTGGATGGCGATAAGGTTCTTACGAAACGCAGCGTGTTATCTGTAATTGCAACTTTATTCGATCCCCTAGGACTCCTGGGAGCGGTTATCACTACGGCGAAGATTTTTATGCAGCTTTTGTGGACAATACGCGATGGAAATCAACAACCTTTAGGATGGGATCAACCACTACCTCCAACGGTGGGTGAGGCCTGGAGAAGGTTCCACGAGAAACTACATCTTCTCAATCAAGCCAAGGTCGAAAGATGCGTTATCATCCCGGAAGCGGTTGCAGTTGAACTACATTGTTTCTCTGATGCCTCGGAGAAGGCTTACGGTGCTTGTCTGTATATTCGGAGCACTGATACAGACGGAAAGGTGAAGGTTCGACTACTTTCTTCCAAATCAAAGGTTGCTCCATTAAAATGTCAGACCATTCCTAGGCTGGAGCTTTGCGGAGCGGTATTGGCTGCCCAGCTCTACGAAAAGGTCCGAACGTCTATCAAAACAACAGTAAGCGGCTATTTCTGGACGGATTCCACTTGCGTTCTACGATGGTTGCAGGCTTCCCCAACGACGTGGACCACGTTTGTCGCCAACCGTACGGCGAAAATCCAAACAATCACGGAAGGCTGTCGATGGAGTCATGTTCCCGGAACCCAAAACCCGGCAGACCTAATATCCCGAGGAATACCGCCTCAGGACATCCTGGAAAACCAATTTTGGTGGAGAGGTCCCACCTGGTTGGAGGATAGCCCGGATCAATGGCCACGACCACCAGGATCGGTAATATCTGAGGAGGAGGAAGAAGAAAAACGACGAACAGTAGTCACAGCAGCTGCTTCTACAGTACGCGAGTTCAACCACGAGTATTTTAGCAAGTTTTCTTCGTATACTGACATGATTCGCCGAACTGCCTATTGGTTGCGTCTGATGAAGCTACTTCGAACAACGCCAACTAGACGAAATTATGCGGGATTCCTCACCACAGCTGAATTGAAGGAAGCAGAAGATACGTTGATTTGTCTGGTGCAGAAGGAAGTATTCGCCGCTGAATTGAAGGCAATTTCTGTGGGATGTAATGCTTCAAATAAATCTTGGCTACGCTGGTTCAATTCTTTCCTGTCCACTGACCTGCTGCTCAAATTTGGGGGACGACTCAAGCACTCATTAGAGACAGGAAAATCGAAGCATCCCGTTGTTCTCCCAGCACGGCATCCGTTTGCTCATCTACTTCTTCAACATTACCATGAACGTCTTTTCCACGCGGGGTCACAGTTAATGCTGAGCGTATTAAGAATTCGATTCTGGCCACTAGGAGGTAGGAGCGTAGTTCGGAACATCGTTCACAGATGCCATAAATGTTTCCGTTGCAAGCCCACTTCCGTGCAACAATTTATGGGAGATTTGCCGGCTTCAAGAGTCACCATATCACGCCCGTTTTCAGAAACAGGGGTTGATTACTTTGGCCCTGTGTATCTCAGACCCGTTCCGCGACGTGCCACAGTTAAGGCTTATGTGGCAGTTTTTGTCTGCCTGTGTACAAAAGCAGTTCATCTGGAGCTGGTATCTGATCTATCCACTGACAGGTTCCTACAAGCGCTTCGTCGATTTATAGCACGAAGGGTCGAAGTACAAATATGTTCTCCGATAATGGAACGAACTTCGTTGGTGCTCGTAATAAAATGGAAGACCTGCTGAAGCTGCTGAAAAGCCACGACCATAACCATGCCGTATCCAGAGAGTGTGCCACGAATGGAATCCAGTGGCATTTCATACCCCCGAGTGCCCCCCATTTCGGAGGGTTATGGGAGGCAGCCGTTCGTTCAACCAAACATCATTTACTGCGCGTAATGGGTGAATCACCGGTGGCTCCCGAGGACTACATTACACTTCTTGCCCAGGTAGAAGCTTGCCTCAACTCTCGCCCCCTAACGCCTCTTTCCGACGACCCCAATGACCTTGAAGTATTGACGCCGGCGCATTTTTTGATCGGTTCATTTCTGCAGTCGATTCCGGAACCAGATTTATCAAATCTTCCAATCAATCGTCTCAATATCTTTCAACTGACTCAAAGGAGATTGCAGGATTTTTGGAAAAGGTGGCGCAGAGAATACCTCTGCCAACTACAGGCTAGGACCAAGCGTTGGCAACCAGCTGTTCAAATCAATGTCGGCAGGCTGGTAATTATCAAGGACGAAAACCAGCCTCCCATGAAGTGGAGAATGGGACGTATCAGCGAATTACATCCTGGGAGCGACGGAGTTGTGAGAGTTGTGACTCTTAAAACTGCTACAGGTCTTTCAAAAAGACCAGTTGAAAAGCTTTGTATCCTGCCGCTTCCAGAAAATTATGACCAGGCAAATGACAGTCAATCAGTCAATTCCACACAATAGTTAAAATTCCCTATCCACCATCCCATCCCGTCGAAGAGGGTTATTTTCTATTTTTCAGAAATCCGACGAATTTCAGGGAGTACAACGAACCCTACTTACTACAGCCCTGTCATCGTAAACGTTAATGTGATTTGAAGCCAACAAATTCCCACGCCACCGACGATGTGCACCGCTCCTTATTCCACGTAGATCGCCGCACAGCAATGTATCGGCTGTCCAACAGTACCTAGGCAGAAGCCTAACGATTGCCGAGTAGTAGCTTCTCTGAGCACGATCATCATTACCACCGTCATGACCATCATCATTGCCACCCGACGTGAGGGAGTGATAAGGATGACCAGCATGCTTGATAAGAGCGGCGAGAATATCACCCGCTCTTTAACCCTATGGAAATATCATCGCATCAACGGTGGACAGGCTGACCGGTAGCAGCTTACGAGCAGCAGCAGTAGTTCACATCATTCAGTTCACCACGAAGAACGCACGGGCAGAAGTCTCACGGTCGTTTATTTTATTAGATTTAGACTCCACTAGTGATAAGACCAATAAAGTTTGTGCATGTGACTGTTTCGTTTTATAGTTAAAAATAAAGTGTAGTTAATTTATTCAATCGACGCGAGTGTTATTCTAATTACTGGATAGAATACCAGAAGCATCTGGAAGGCTGAAGGGACCTAGGATTGAAGAAGACCGAGTGCATGCAACAAACTATCCCGTTGGTCTGGTTTCCAAGCATCATCGTCAATGTTGGGGTGGAAGATTTATTGCAATCCACTGTTGAGCTATCAAAATTAAGGTATTTGGACCTCCTCCCAACATGAAGAATTGACTTGGTTTTCCATTTTGGTCCCACGAGTTGCTCGGGAAAAGAGGTCCACCACGCCAGAGCCCAGCATGACGTGGTAAGGGACAATTACTGTGGAGGGTGCCCAGGTACCCCACAGGCTCCGTTAAAGGCCTAGCTTATAATTTCACCCCCCTGGCCATGCATCCCCTCGGCACGGGTCGCTTGACGCCTTGGGATTAGGGGTTAGGGACGATGGTCCCGGTCTATCTCGTTGTGGTCATGGAGAGGGGTCGTCAAGCCCTTGGACAAAGTCCCTGCTGCCCCAGCAAAAACCTCTAGAAGCACATAATCAACACTGTCTATTCATCCATAACCTTAATTTCATTGAAAATATCCAAAAAACTATCGAAATCGATTAAGTAAAAATTTAAGTCTATTTTAATTCTTTTTCTCCGGAATAGGCCTTCTTGATAATTCATTCTGTGTTTGTTTGTCATTCATAGACCCTTTGTTTATGGCATTTTCCAAAAGAAAACTTGGAATAAGCAGGGGGGTAATATGCGGTGCATCGCGCCTCCTCTGCATGTAGTATGAAGCAAATTTAAATAAACAATCCCACAGATTTTTTGTAAGTCAGCAGTAGTGTATATTAACCAATATCCTACAAGATTCCAATTCGAACACTGTTACACTTGCCAAGCGGGGTGGCCCGCCTTTTCCAAGCGGCGTGGCCCGGATAATACACCTTAGGTAGGCTTGATTTGTTCGTGGATGACAGGCATACTCCCCCCTGGGAATAAGGCTTTTTTTGCTAGAGAGAATTTTTCTCTCCGAGCTCGGGCCGATGACGGCTCGGGAAAAATCCCGTTATCGACCCCGAAGTTGCAGATGGCGTAATGTTCCCCAAACACACGCGACACGACAGTCGCGACGCGATTCTATCGCTTGGCGACTGCGATTCTGTCGCCATTGGTATGAAAGCGTAAATGAAACATTGCCGGCGACTAGTTGTCGCCGTCGCGGCGATGAAAATTCTCGCTTAACTTTTCAAAAGGACCTAAGTAACATTTTTTCATGAATTAATTTGAATAGCGCAATCAACAGAAAAACATGAAAGCTATTGATTGCTGTATTCAAATTAATTCATGAAAAAAATGTTACTTAGGTCCTTTTGATAAGTTAAGCGAAAAATCGCTTAGGTTAGGGGGGCTTTTATCCCTGACAGCAAAAAAAAGATATTTTAGTTACCAGATAAAGATTGTCGCTGTCGTCGCTGTCCGGAACATCTTTTGCTGGCGAGGATAGGGGAGCTAAATGTCAAAGAAGGAAAATCCATACGATTTGACAGCTTGGTACCCAACATGTTCCGGACAGCAGAGCAAAGGGAACCGAAGCGACAATCTTTATCTAGTAACTAAAATATCTTTTGCAAAAAAACGAGTGACTTGGCCGTTGAAACATTTCAAACACATAAGGCCTGATCGAAAATAGTTTTTTTCCTAACTAAATTAATCGAATATACGGATCATTTTTATACGATTAGTAGCTATTAGAGGATGCTATCGAAAGGTATTAAAATCGGATTTGTTTACTTTTATTTGTAGCCCCCTATCTATTGTTAAGCGAGAAATGTTGTGTGGGATAACAGCGCCCCTATTGTTTTTTATTACTTATGCTTCTACTGAATGAAGCGACGCATCATAGCAAGCGGTGAAGTGCAAACAAAAACTAATTGTCATTTTTGATGATTTATTTAAGTAGATTCATAAGTATTAAATTGTTAATAGCGCTCCAAATCTTGTGATCTTCATGTTTTGTTTGAGGTGGTACACTATGTGTCCAATGTCCTTGTTTTTCATCACAGTAGCCCGATTTTCAAACTTCATAACAAGCAAACCAAAACAAGAAATTTGATATTCAAGTTACCGATCAAACTCTTTATACTAAATTGGTGCCTGCGAATTATAGAGAAGTTATACTAAAATACTTACAGAGATAGAGGAAGACCTAGTGGTGTTGGTGCTGAGGTAGTGCTTGAAGTTGTTGAAGAATTTGTTTACCTTGCTTGTGACATGTGACAATGACATTTCCCGTGAAGTGAAAAGACGTATTGCTGCTGCGAATGGGCCTTCTATGGATTACGTAGCCAGCTTAGGTTCCGCAACAAGCAGAGGAAATGAAATGTGCTCTATATAAAATTCTGCTTCTACCAGTGGCCCTTTGTGGGCATGAAGCATGGACGTTAAAAGAGGCGGACCGGAGAGCTTTCGGGGTTTTTGAGCGAAAAGTGCTGCGTACAATACTCGAAGGGAAACTATAAAGTGGCGCAGACGCATCAATCATGAACTGTGTCAAGTATACAAAGAAGAAAATATTGTAAATCGTATAAAATACGGCAGACTTCAGTGGGCTAGTCATTTATTGCGAACGTCGGAAGAAAGAATAGCGAACATCGGAACATCGCCCAAGACCGACGATTATGAAGCTCTACAATACGCCAGGCATAGGTGTATCGACGCTGTAGCCAACCAGGTACTACAAATTTGTCCAATAGTCTGATCACGGTAGAGAATAGGTATTCCAAATTTGGGTCTACTGGGTCTACTGAATTGCTCTTATTCTGAAGAATTTCCTACTCACACACCCTTCTTCTATTCTCCAATGGCCATCCCTTTTGCTCTATAACTCTCCTCAAGATAGAAAATGTTTGTTCCAAAATTAGTTGAAATCGACCCGTGCGTTTGGAAGTTGAACTGAATTGTTCATTTTCTAAAGAAAATACAAGTGATCTCTGAATCAAAATTCACAAAAAAAGTAAAAAAAAAGAAGAAAATACTCTTAAACATAGTTCAACACACACACACACTTCGTTGTTACCGCTTATGGTTTATTGAGACAAAACTGTCCGTGCTCCAAGTGATCTCACACTCGCTGGTAGTTTTCCATATAGGACATCTACAACATCTACCGCACTTTATATTCTTGTTATTTCTGAGAATATCCAAAGAAGTGTCGTTTGGACATTCATCAGGAATTTCTTTCACGAATAGTAATTTAGAATTCCATAAGATTTTTTTCAGAAATTCCTTCAGAATTCTTTATTTCTTTGAAAATTTATTCGGGAATCTCATCAGAAATTTGTTCTGAATTCCTATAGAAATTTCTGTGGTAGTTTCCTCCAAAAACTCTATGGAGAATAATTCTGGCGTATTTAATTTCAAAGTGATGTGCCTCAATCAATTCCACCAGTAATTATCTAAATTGGTAGAAAATCAGTTTTTTTTTCTCAGAATAATTTTGGCGGATTTAATCATATTTCAGAGAATATATTAAATTAATGGGTAACGTGCCTAATGGTAGCCTAGTTTAACTCCCTCGGCAGTGAATAAATGATTCTTTAAGAAGAGTATATTTCCTACAGCTGTGATATAGTAGATATGCTCCAAAAAAATCAAAGGTCAGCCACCAACGTATATCGAAAGCTCGGTGAAAGCAAACCAGGAGATCGAATATGTTTACACGTCCAGTTCTATTTCTACATGTAGGTATCCTTTCTGTTATTTCTTTGCCCATGAATTTTGCAATCGAGAGATCAAGCGTTACTCTTTGCTAAGACATTAACCCATTTATTATAGCCCACAAGGTACATATACGGCGCGGCAAAGAAGTCGACCAATGAGATCAACTTCAGTTCTGCATATTAAATGCCGATTACTTGGGCGAACCGGATAAATACCTTCGATAAACAATTGGCGCCAATATAGCGGCAGCTCGTCTGACATTCCTATTTATTCGATTGTGAACCCAAGTACATATCCTTGGTATGAAATCTTTTCCATTCTACTGTCTGGCGTATGAAATTCGGTTATGATTGCAAAGTGCAATTTTAGTATTTATGAATAAAGTCAAATATGTGTCTTATTTGTTCTATCGCACTACTTGATTACCAGTTTTTATGCTCCTCATATATTTGCTTGACCTTTTTCATATCAAACTCAGTACAAACATTCATTAAAGATGTAGCACTTCTAACAGCTGTCACAGAGATGGGGGAGATAACTTTCAAGGCAAATGTTGCGGTCTCTCTACAAAATATAAAGTTTTGCCTTTCTCGTATACAAAGTATACGTAAAGGCTATATGTTCGCTCCAAAAACGAACTTTTTATAGGAGTCCCGGAGACCCATAGTGTTATATACCAATCGACTCAGCTCGACGAATTGAAGTGATGTCTGTGTGTATGTGTGTGTATGTGTGTGTGTATGTGTGTGCGCAAAATAATCTCACTCATTTTTTAAGCGCTTATGCTTAACTGATTTGCTCGCAACAAGTTGCATTCGACGCGAAATCTTGTCCCATTGTTTCGTATTAAAAATTGGCCGAATCGGTCTATGAGCTTCGGAGTTATGGCCAAAATATATTTTTTTACAACAAAAAATCTCACTCACTTTTTAGACACTTACTCTTAGCTGATTTACTCGCAACAAGTTTCATTCAACGCAGAATCATGTCCCATTGTTTCGTATTGAAAATTGGACAGATCGGACTATGGGTTTCGAAGTTATGGCCAAAATCCACTTTTTCACATGAGAAACACGTACAAAATTCTCACTCATTTTTTAGGCACTTATCCTTAACCGATTTGCTCGCAACAAGTTTCGTTCGACGTGAAATCCTGCCCCATTGTTTCGTATTGAAAATTGGTCGAGTCGAACTATGGGATTCGAAGTAATGGCCAAAATACATTTGTTGACAAGAAAAATTCTCACTCATTTTTTAGGCACTTACTTTTAGCCGATTTGCCTGCAACAAGTTGCATTCGACGCAGAATCTTGTTCCATTGTTTCGTATTGAAAATTAAACAGATATGGCCAAAGTTTATTTTTTTGCCTTTTTGCCTTTCTCGTATACTAAGTATACGGTAAAGGCTATATGATCGCTCCAAAAACAAACTTTTTATATAAGGCCCGGAGACCCATAGTGTTATATACCAATCGACTCAGTTCGACGAATGTGTGTGTGTGTGTGGCACATATCCTCAACCGATTTGCTCGCAACAAATTGCATTCGACGCAGAATCCTTTCCCATTGTTTCCTATTGAAAATTGGCCATGTCGGACTATGGGATCGGAAGTTATGGCCAAAATACAAATTTATACGTAAAAATCGCGTAAAAAATGTCACTAATTTTGCGGGCACTTATCCTCAACTGATTTGCTCGCAACAAATTGCATTCGACGCAGAATCCTTTCCCATTGTTTCCTATTGAAAATTGGCCAGGTCGGACTATGGGATAGGAAGTTATGGCCAAAATACAAATTTATACGTAAAAATCGCGTAAAAAATGTCACTCATTTTTTAGGCACTTATCCTCAACTGATTTGCTAGCAATAAATTGCATTCGACGCAGAATCCTTTCCCATTGTTTCCTTTTTAAAATTGGCCAGGTCGGACTATGGGATAGGAAGTTATGGCCAAAATACAAATTTATACGTAAAAATCGCGTAAAAAATGTCACTCATTTTTCGGGCACATATCCTCAACCAATTTGCTCGCAACAAATTGCATTCGACGCAGAATCCTTTCCCATTGTTTCCTATTGAAAATTGGCCAGGTCGGACTATGGGATAGGAAGCTATGGCCAAAATACAAATTTATACGTAAAAATCGCGTAAAAAATGTCACTTATTTTTTGGGCACTTATCCTCAACCAATTTGCTCGCATTAAATTGCATTCGACGCAGAATCCTTTCCCATTGTTTCCTATTGAAAATTGGCCAGGTCGGACTATGGGATCGGAAGTTATGGCCAAAATACAAATTTATACGTAAAAATCGCGTAAAAAATGTCACTCATTTTTTAGGCACTTATCCTCAACTGATTTGCTAGCAACAAATTGCATTCGACGCAGAATCCTTTCCCATTGTTTCCTATTGAAAATTGGCCAGGTCGGACTATGGGATAGGAAGCTATGGCCAAAATACAAATTTATACGTAAAAATCGCGTAAAAAATGTCACTCATTTTTCGGGCACTTATCCTCAACCGATTTGCTCGCAACAAATTTCATTCGACGCAGAATCCTTTCCCATTGTTTCCTATTGAAAATTGGACAGGTCGGACTATGGGATCGGAAGTTATGACCAAAATAACTTTTTTTTTATAAAATCACAAAAAATGTCACCTATTTTTCGGACACCTTACCTTAATCGATTCACACGCAACAGTTTGCAGTCGACGCAGATTCTTGTCCCATTATTTCCTATTGAAAATTGGCTATATCGGACTATGGGATCGGAAGTTATGGCCGAAACACCGTATTTGCCTTTTTATACGAAAAAGCTGTATGTTCGATCCAAACCCAAACTTTTACAGAAGGCCCGGAGCCCCACAGTGTTATATACCAATCGCCTCAGCTCGACGAACTGAGATGATGTCTCTATGTGTGTGTGCGCGAACCAAAAGTGCGAAAAGTTTAGCTCCCTTTTTTGGAACTTATTATTATTATTTATTCAGACTAAGGCCGAAGTGGCCTGTGCGGTATATAAGAGTCTTCTCCATTCGGCTCGGTCCATGGCTACCCGTCGCCAGCCACGCAGTCTACGGAGGGTCCGCAAGTCATCTTCCACCTGATCGATCCACCTTGCCCGCTGCGCACCTCGCCTTCTTGTACCCGTCGGATCGTTGTCGAGAACCATTTTCACCGGGTTATTGTCCGACATTCTGGCTATGTGCCCGGCCCACCGCAGTCGTCCGATTTTCGCGGTGTGAACGATGGATGGTTCTCCCAACAGCTGATGCAACTCGTGGTTCATTCGCCTCCTCCACGTACCGTCCGCCATCTGCACCCCACCATAGATGGTACGCAGCACTTTCCTTTCGAAAACTCCGAGTGCGCGTTGGTCCTCCACGAGCATCGTCCAGGTCTCGTGTCCGTCTTATCCTTAACCGATTTAATTCCAACAAGTTTCGTATTGTCGTATTGTTTTCTATTGAAAATTTGGAAGATCGGACCATGGGCACAGAAATTATGGCCAAAATATACTATGTGTGGATTTACCTTCAACCGATTTACTCACAACAAATTGCATTAGACGCGGAATCCTGTTCTATTATTTTCTATTGAAAGTTGGCCAGATTGGACTATTACCTTAGAAATTATGGCCAAAATACTTTTTGCCTTTCTTGTGCAACAAAGTTGTACCGAAAGGCTATAATTTCTTTCCGAAAACGAACTATCGGATGCTTCCACACTGATACACTTCCCTCCCTCTTCATACGGGAGTTTGGCAGAAAGACTGTCATGAGATTTATATCATAACAAATATTGCCCTCCGCTCGCTTGATGGGAATGACATTTTCGTTTTCTTTTTGTGTAGTCGGAGCTTCAGTTCAACTAACATCCAAAAGTGATATCCTTAAAATATATGACTGGGTAAAATAAAACAGGGGTATGTACGTCAAAAAGATTGGAAAAGAAAACAAAAATGTCGAAATTCTTATTAGCATATTGTAGATCAAGCTGAAAACCGAACCGAGGTCTCGCGACAATCGCATTTTCTCGCATTTCCGGATGTTGCAACTGCATCGCGAGTAGTGCGCAACTGTGCCATAGTCGGGCACCACTCGCGATGCAGTTGCATCCGGGAATGGGACAAAATATGATTTTCGGTTTTCAACTGGATCTACAATATCTTTGCCATAAATAATCTGATTTTCATAGAAAGGACAAAGAAATTTGTCTTTTTTACTCCTAGCTACTAGCTCATCTATTTTCAAGCACACACAATTTACGAAGGTCGAGAAAGGCACCATCACCGCTAGGTGGATTAATCTGGGTTTTTTTTACTTATTTGACTTTACGTTAACCATGCAACGATATCAAGTCGTGCATTTAAGTTAGAGAAGACATTATATAGTTCGACATGAGATATTTCCATCTAGCAGTTGTATTCTTATGGTGCTTAAAAATATTAGTTCACTCGTCAAATTATGGTTTATCCTAATGAGAGTTCCGCAGTAGTAAAATCGTTCATAAAACCAAATTATCTATACTAAGCGCTCGTAAAATCATTCAACTTCGTAGAACTGAGCTGCACCCAACTGTACCCCACGATTATTACTCAACAGGCTATCCGTTCTGATCCGCTGAAAGGTTCAGATTTTCGTGTTCTACATGGGAGCACTTTTTTGCATGTGGTAGCGATCACGAAATCCCATCGCAGCCGGTTGAATATCGAACGATTCAAACCAACCGCGCGCGCAACCGTATGCTGTTTAGAACGTCGACCTGGAGCTACAACAGCTTGCGCTGAAAATGTCTCGGCAAATGCTAGAAGTACTGCTACGTCGAGTTGGCTGAAGCGTTCACCTTCCAGCCCTAGTAGGTACACTTGTACAAGAGGTAACAGACGGTGCACAGGGACTTCACGGTGAATTCGATCTGATTGTGGTTGTGCTGTACGTTCCGATGTTTTTGAGTGCTACGTCGGTTTGTCTGGTCTTCTGTTATTTGCAAATTAACCTATAGCGTAAACCTTTATCGCAGTGCAACGGTTGAATTAAACTCTCAAATAAATTCAATAAGTATTATTGAATTACGGCTTTACTATGGCTAAGGTTCGACCCACAACCGGCTCGAAGAAAAAATAAACATCGAGATTTAGTCATGTCACTAGTCGCTGCCTATCTCACTAGTGCGCAACCCAGCGTGCCATGCTCTGCTTCCCAGCCGGCCGGTTCGACACATGGAGGTGAAAGGCACACGAATGAACTTGCGAACAGAGAGCACGATTTTTGCTGTGCAAATCGAACTTGATGAATATTTTAAAATTTTCTAATTTCCCGATGGAAAAGCCATTCCACGCGCGCCGTACAGAAACTGTCTAGGTGTCGATCAAACTGGTCAAACCTATCTAATGAAAGCTTTCATCCATCTGATCTGCGCTGATCGCCCTGATACACCTTAAGACGTCGATCAAACATGTGTCCGTTGGCCATGTTTAGAATACGTTGTTAGTGCGCCACGCGTCCATACGGAGCTAATTATCCCCATAATATTTTTCTTTATTTTTACACGATCTTGGTAGCCAATCAATGGACCACTGATAGGCGCTTTTTCGTTAACTACTCACAACTGCTCCTTGGGCCAGTTGAACAAAAAATCATCTGGGAAGTAG
Source organism: Armigeres subalbatus (assembly GCF_024139115.2). Lineage (NCBI taxonomy): Eukaryota > Metazoa > Arthropoda > Insecta > Diptera > Culicidae > Armigeres > Armigeres subalbatus. Next base: position 7,456,482 of record NC_085139.1, on the reverse strand, counting down.
GGCTTTAATTTATCTTACATGTTTGCTCTAGAGTTAAAATAATATCGATGAGAAAAAGGAAACTCAACTAGTTTCGTATCTTTAAAACATTTGAAATTTTCAATCCACTGATAATGCTACATGGAAAATATTTAATTTGCTTTAGAAAATATGTTTGACAAATTTTGTTTTTGATATTTCCTATAATTTTCCAAATATTTAGAAACATGTTTATACTCACTGTTTTGGCACAGAATAACCATGGTGTGGCCCATGTTGCTCTACTAATGACCCATTGACAAGCGGCTACTTGTGATTGACCCGCAATCGAGAAGCGGAAAACTCGAACGGGCAAAAACATCCCTCGCGCTCATGAGAAAACAAACCCTTCGGCGGAGTTGTCAATTAAAAGATCGATCGCCATGCATGCGGCCTCGACAGGTTCAAGACAACAACAAGGGGGTACCTATACGTACTCGTGGAGGTACTTGTGGTGTGCACCGTGTGGTTTAGTTTATTTGCTCAAATGAATGCGAAACACGGGAGCCCCGAAGTATGGTCTTGCTTTTTCAATTAAAGTTAAACTCATACTCCGCACAGAACTGAACCGAAAGGAATCTGTTCCAAGGATAAGAGGTTAGGTTCTCGTTCGTTTTCCTATAGGTACACATGCGCGTCGCATGTACCAGCGCAATATGGCGCATTGTTCGATGGTGCCCGGTTCGCCCAAACACGAAGCTCGATTTGGAAAGGAATGTTCCATTAGGGCGATCAAGTATTTTTTGTGCGATAGCGATCATTTGAACCACAGGCATAAGGCATTCTTTTCAAGATTTTATTCCCAAACCACCGTTTTTTAATATCTAAATGTTTTTGAAGGCTGCATTATAATCCGGGTCAATTTGATTTTCATATCCATAATCAAAGTTGTGCAGATCTCTACATCTTGGGCCTGCCCCATATCTGGCAATGTAGAGAAATACGAGCACATGGCTTTTTGCATGTGCTGCTTAGGTTGATTTTTTTAGTGAAGTGCGGAAGTAGTCGCGGTTTGGCGTGCCACTAAGCTAGTGGAATGTATGCATTCTATGGAGGCGATTATTAAAATAGCACGTGCACCCAATTCATTCGATAATTATTTATATTTGAGTTTAAAAGGTTTGATAGAAAAAAAATTGAATGTTTAATCTTATCATATTTGTATATCGACTCGACGTATCGCGTCAAGTACAAACTAGAGGAAAGACATGGAAGTGAAGACATTTAAGGACAAACAGGAAGACAAAATAACATTTTTACTAACAGCAAATAGATTGAGTGAAACGAGAAAAATTGAAGATTACGGCTGAAAGAGTAGATGCGCGGCATGCTAAGCAGCGTAGGGCGAAGAATTGCCGATGAAGCAGATCTTAGCCACGTCACAGCGTACATGAAAGCATCGAGGTTGATACGGCTATCATAGCTTAGTAGGTGGAACGAATCCTTCCATTTTAGATGTTATAGATAAAAGTGGATAAAATTCGTTTGAATGGTTTCGATGCGTTGATCCTCGTTTTGGTAATATGTACGACCGACGAGTACTTGAGCAAACGGTTGAATTGAACCAACCAACAAACTTCAAACGAATTCCGAAAGGATACTGCTCCGAATCTCGACCGGAATTCTGTTGAGAATCACGAGCTGATACTCTTTAAAATTCCAAATGGATTCTGCTTAAAATACTGGACGGATTCTTTTTGGAACATTCTACACGGATTCTGTTCAGAATTCCAGACGGATTCTGTTTAGAATAACGTTTTGCTTAGAATACTGAGTGGATGCTTCTTAGAATCTCGAGCGGAGCCTGCTTAGAATCCCAATGGGATTTTTCTCGAAGCTCCTTCGTTATTTGCCAAGACAATTTATGAAGAACGTTAAACCTGAAGCATAAAAACCATAAGATCGAAAATACAGAATTCGGGATAAAAATTGGCTCTGAAGACTGAGATGGGTCGGGGCTATACCCTCGGCCCGGCCGCTGCCGTCCGGTTCGCGTTCGCGCGCGCTCCGGGCCAGGCTGGTCAAAAACCAAATGTTCCTACACAGTATAAAAATGTTACAGCATATAATACGATGTGTGTGTTTTTTTTTTCTTCCTAAATAATGGAGTGGGAATATGCTCAACAGACTTCCTGGGTTGGACGTCCAGGAAGTGCGAGGTTAGGGACCACGTCTCCAACAGCAAACGAGGGAGGCAGGACTACATCATCGACCCGCTAAACCGTCTCCATTACCGCTAAGCCCATCGTCCCTTCGGTACAACCAGTAATGTAAGTAATGCATTAAAGGGGGCCAGTGCACAACACACCCTCGAGGTTAGCTGCGTGTCCTTGCAGCACCGAACATCGTGACTCGCTTTTTTAGAAGAACACCATGGTATCGTGCCAGCGCATTGCCGGCTTTCCAGGTGGCCTTACCGCGCCCTATGTCCTCGGAAGGTAGGAAAGGTCGACTTCGCCCCTGCTTCCCTCTGCACGACTGGTATCAAGAATGATGATGCCGCGTGCACCCCAAATTGACCTCTCTGCGACCGGGTCTATTCGCCAACACGCAGAGGGACTTGCCGACGCGGTGCCTACGCCTGCCCCAGCCTTGACGAGGACCCCTTTCTGTCCTCGGGCTCGGAACCCGCCCGGGTTACCGACGCCCCGAAAGCGACAATACCATGTTGTTCTTCGCGCGGCCACTTGTTCGATAAAGGATCGAGTTCGACCACAGAGCATGACTACCGGTATGACCCATGAAGCCGACTCCGATCCCTTTGACCACCTCTTATTTGCGCCTGAACTAGCCATCCTTGAGTCCACGCACCACCTTCTGTGTAGCTCCGAGACGATTTGGGCGATAGCCGATAAAACGGCGTTCCAGCCAACTTCATCTTTACACATCCTCCGAACTAGGTTGTCCGGGATAGTGTCCAGACCACATGTGGCAAGCATGTGGTCACGCATTGCGCGAAAACGTGGGCACACGAACAACACGTGTTCCGCCGTTTCCTCTAAACCAAACACTCGGGCGAGGCCGAGCAAGCCAGCTGCGTTACCTGCACTGTGATTTTGCAGAACGCTTAAACGCCGGGCACATCGAACCCCCTATGGGATGCTTTCTGTTCGCAGCTTTGCTGGAACAAATCAAACAATTGGGAGGGTTCGTGCAGCATTGTGCCTTATGTCCCTCCAATCCGCAGCGTCGGCAGAGCTTGCTTCTGTCAGGACCTTTGCAGTCCCATTGCTTGTGCCCCGGTTCCAGGCACTTGAAGCAAACTTCGGGTTGCTCGTATATGCCCACAGGGCACACCGGTCATCCCACCTTAACGCTCCCTAACTTGACTACCTTGGAGGCGTCCGCTGCAGATAGCCGAACCAATGCTACCTGTGTCTCTGCGGGACCTTTCCGTAGCCGAACGGCTGCGGTGGGCGTCTCCACTTCACACTGTCGCCGCAGTTCCGTGACGAGCTCTTCGACTTCGATGATCTCGTCCAGGTCCTTAACCCTTAGATTCACCTCCGTCGTGATTGTCCTCACCTTGACCGTCTCGCCTAGGGCTTCCTCCGCCAACTTCTTGTCTCTTTTACGAGACGCCCCGCTTCAGCTCGAGAATCATCTCGCTCGTCCGGGTGCGTCTTATTCGACGTACGTCGGCGCCGAGTTCACCGAGCTTAACGTCACTCCTCATCGCCTTCAAGACGTCTGAGTACTCAGCCTCGTCCGTCTTGATGACTAGAATCGCCCCTATAGCGATTGGCGCCTACCCTAGACTTCTTGCTACCCTTATTCACCTGGGCCTTCTTTTCGGCCCTTGACGTCTTCGGTATCCTCTTGTTCTTGACCAGGGTCCAGGAGGCGTCATTCCCCTCTATTTCCCTGGTCTGGGGCTGCTGAGAGCTCTCAGCATGCCGTAACCGCATACCACCGTCTTTTCTGGGTGGACGGACCTTTCCAGGTCCTTCCTCCCCAGGTTTTGGAGGTAACTGGCCGGGATTCAGCTTCCCAGCCCCACTACCCTTGTTTGGGGTAGTAACCCTCCGCGTTTTGGAGCGGCCCCCAGGGTGCTCATCCCCTGGAGACTGTCTCTCCGTTTTTGTTGGAGCAGTCACCCCCGATGTGCCCGCGAATACTTGAGCCTCAGTCTGGGTAGACTTTGGCACCACCATCTTCGCTGGCACGTCCTCGGTCGATTTGTCCTTGCCCGAGTCTGCGAATCCTTGGGCCTAAGTCTGGGTAGACCACGACTCCACGGATTTCACGGGTTTGCACTTGGCCATCCCGACCACCTCTCCAGCTTGGCGTCCATCATCGACTTTCGAAGTTTCAGCAAGCTCCCCTTGAGGTTCTTACGGATATTATGCTTCGATGACGCAAAGTAGATGATGGCGTCCAGCTGTTCCGTCGCCACCTCGAAGGCCGAAAGCCCATGGCGTTTGCGTTTCATCGCCCTCACAAGCCATGGGCCAGCTAGTCCATAACCTCTACGTAGGCGTAGCCGAAGGTTAAGTGACCCACGCTGGAGCTACGCACCGATATGCCTCTGGCCTCCTAGGCCTAAACAACCCACCTCTTACGAAGGGGTTGTCGCCTACACTACTACCACTAATTGACTTGGTTTTTCATTTTGATCCCACGAGTTGCTCGGGAAAAGAGGTCCACCACGCCTGAGCCCAGTATGACGCGGTAAGGGGCTGTACACATATTACGTAAGCACTAATGGGGGGTCTGGCGTTTTCTTACGCACCATATAAATAAAAAATCATTTGTATGAAAAAAATCTTACATGTGGGGAGAGGGGGTCGAAAAACCCAAAAAAATGTCTACGTAGGTTGTATACTATTTCGCCGAAAAACATTTCGCGGAATTTTTTTTCGCGGTACGACATTCCGCGGAATGTATCAACTCTCCGAAACACATTTCGCGGAATGCACCATTTTTCCGAAAGACATTTCGCGGAATGTACCTTTTCACCGAAAATCATTCCGCGGAATGCCATTTGGCCGAATTCAGTTAGAATAATTATCATTCAAATATTTACCGATTTCTGCTTTAATTGCATGCAATCCGGGCATTTTTTTTAGATTTAATGCAAACCCGACCCGTTCCCGAGAATTTTTGCATTCATAAACCCGTACTCGACCCGAACCCGACATAATTTAATTATTTAAGCCCGCACAAAAGTTTTCCCCGGAAAATTCAAACAACGAACTAGCCTCACAATTAACAAAACTGAATAAAACAATTTTCAGTATTTTATTTCTTAAGCCCGTACCCGACCCGGACCCGATTTTTTTATCTCACAAACCCGAAACCCCACCATATGTTTGACTATTGCATATCATATGTTCGGCCCGGTATAATGCGAAGAGAGTTGCCAGTATAAGGCGAAGGGAAAGGTAAAGCATTATTTAAATGGATGCATCTGCCCGGTATAAGGCGAAAGGAGTTGATAATGCCTTCTTTGAAGGAACGCGTCTGCCCGGTATAAGGCGAAGGGAGGGGTAACGCCTTCTTTAAATGGATGCTTCTTCTTCTTCTTCTTATTGGCATTACATCCCCACACTGGGACAGAGCCGCCTCGCAGCTTAGTGTTTATTAAGCACTTCCACAGTTATTAACTGCGAGGTTTCTAAGCCAAGTTACCATTTTTGCATTCGTATATCATGAGGCTAACACGATGATACTTTTATGCCCGGGGAAGTCGAGACAATTTCCAATCCGAAAACTGCCTAGACCGGCACCGGGAATCGAACCCAGCCACCCTCAGCATGGTCTTGCTTTGTAGCCGCGCATCTTACCGCACGGCTAAGGAGGGCCCTTATTCAAGTCTCCTCAACGTAGCAGTGGAAATATAAATCAAAATTGATGAGTTACCCACTGGTTGAGCTCAAATAGATTCCAAAAATGGAGGTTGGGGATGTTTGTTTGAATTCATCACGATTTAACAGTTGTAGGGGGATTTGAATAAATTTTAAGTTCAATCAAAGGTAATTACCTATTTCCGGGGATTAAACCACCCGACTTGGACGTTAATTTACAATGTTATGAAAACTCATATGTGAATATGTACGTTATGTGGAAGATATTGATTTGGAAAATGTATTGGGTAACCACTTTCCTTCGATGGGACTCGAACCCATGACCCTACAGTACGCTAGACTGGTGCTTTAACCAAGGGGTCCTTTAACCAGGAGGTCCTTCGTAGCTTAGTTGGTTAAAGCACCAGTCTAGCGTACTGTAGGGTCATGGGTTCGAGTCCCATCGAAGGGAAAGTGGTTACCTTCAATACATTTTCCAAATCAATATCTTCCACATAACGTACATATTCACATATGAGTTTTCATAAATTTTAAGTTTTTCCCATACAAATTTCCATATAAACATAAATTGACTTCGCGCCACCCCTAAATGGCCACCGAATTTCCCGGGACTCCCAAATTATCAAAATGATGCTAATAGACATATGGGAGTTGGAATTTTCGAACATTTTTGAAATGTGAACTGCCCTAATGTACAGTCAGTCTAAGCTAAGCTAAAGCTAAGCTAAGCGAAAAATTTCAACGTGTTAATCTCGTGTTAAACGAATGTAAACAAAATGGTAACATGGCTTAGAAACTTCGCAGGCAATAATTGTGGAAGTGCCGAATGGACAAGCTATTATTAATAGTATTCCGCGAAATGGTGCATTCCGCGAAATAGTACATTCTGCTAAAAGTCATTCGGCGAAAAGGTACAAACCGCCAAATGTTGTACCGCGAAAAGTTACAAACCGCCAAATGTTATTCCGCTAAATGTTCAGCCGCGAAAAGGAATTCCGCGAAATAGTTTTCGGTGAAATGTTATACAATCGTCTACGTAATATGTGTACGACCCCTAAAGGACAATTATTGTGGAGGGTGCCCAGGTACCCCACCCCTAGGCCGTTAAGGGCCTAGTTTATTATTCCCCCCTGGCCATACATCCCCTCGGCACGGGTTGCTTAACGCCTTGGGATTAGGGTTTAGGGACGATAGTCCCCTTGGTCGCACCCACCCACTCTAGCTGATGTCAGAAGGACAACAGTGCCCAGACTGCACTATCAGCTAAGTACAAAACCCTTAGCTGGCGGTCGATTGTCATCGGAAGACCCGTGGAAGCGTGAGATTGGACCAGTGACCAGTTGGATTGTGAGGACCAGAGCTGTGTAGGTCGCTCCTTCCCAAATGTCAACTCACCATTCCCCGCAGCCCGTGTGTGTATGTACACATTTTGTAGACATACTTTTTGGAACATAGCATTACCCGATTAACTCGCAACAACCATTGTTTGCTATTTTAAATTGACCCGATCGGAAATTGCATTTCGGAATGAATTATTGACAGTGGCTGATTTTCTACCCGCAGCTGTCACATCCATGCGTTATAGTATATGCGCAAATATCCAGCATGTGTTAACCGCCAGAAATTTGTATGGCGAAAGAAATCTAACGCGGGTTTCCTCAAGACTAGGAACTTTTCACGAAAAACTATTTGGTACCAGTTATGTAGGAAGGTGTCCGCTACTACGCCTACCAAATATTTTTCCGATTAAGGTGCTTATTTTCGAGATATTACACATTAGATTTTTTTTCGCCATACTGATTTTCAAAAGTTAACTCCTAGTGTGCCGCTGTAAATACGCTCAAAGCAGGCGATTCATTATTGAAAAATCATTGTTTTTACCTTGAAAAAAATATATTTTCTTTCAAGAATGGTGGCAATGCATAGTAATTATGCAAAATTATAGAAAAAAATTCTATTTATTTCTATTTCCCTAAATTGCTTTTTTGACCTTTCTTATGTGATTTTTTCAATACATTTTACGATGCATGAGAAAGGCATCATCGCCGCTAGGTGGATTAAGGCTCCCCCAAACCTAAGCGATTTCATCGCCGCGACGGCGACAACTAGTCGCCGTGATTCTATCGTTGGGTCGCTGCAGGCAATACTCTATTTACGCTTCCATACCAACCTCGACAGAATCGCTGTCGACAAGCGATAGAATCGCGTCGCAAATGTCGTATCGCGTGTGTATGGGGGAACCTTTAATCTGGGTTTTTTCATATAAGAGTGGTCTACTTTAATGCACATACGTACCATGCGTCTCCATATATGCTCGTATGCTTGTATATTATGTACATTTTTAAATAATATCCTTACCTATCATGGCGCCTGGGATGCCAATGTTCGAAAAAAAAAACTCTCATGGGGACATACCTAAACATATCAGATTGTTGAAACAGCTCAGTATTTAAACTTCTACAAACATAAAACATGCAGAAGACTTCAATTCACAAACGATGAACCCCCCTCTGTTTTGAGGTACCAAATAATCTTGGAATTTTCCTAATTTTCCCAGTTGATTTCTTAGGTCGTGAACTACCGATCTATCAGGGTTATTAACAAAAAAACACTGAAAATCCGGATACCTTGCTAGAACAATCCCGTGTCTGTAAAACTTTCTCTATATTGAAACAATTCCTGAAGATTATTTTTGAGGAGTTACTAGATATAAAACACTTACATAAGTTTTTGATGCTACGGGAGTACCAGAAAATCCACTTTGCTTTAGTTGTGTGTCTGACTGATGTGTCGTACAAGTAAACGACTGTGGTAAAGTCGATTGGTTGCACAGATCTTTCAATTCTCGTTGTTTGATGGCCATTCGGCGCAATGACCTGTATACTGGTGACCATAAAATGGTTTAGACTACTAATATTGAGGTGCCTCATACATCTACGCTATTGGTCCAGTTTTCCCCTAGAAGAGAAAACCAGTAGTTTTGCTTCGCTTGTAAATATACCGCCGGCCGTCTGGTTTACGGTTCAGTGATTGGATCAGTCGGGTCCTCTGTTATTGCATTAAAAAAACAGCTGATCATGGCTCACTTTGATTGTCGCTTTACTCTACTTCTTCTACAGCGAACGAAAAGAAAATGCAACAAACAAATCCACAACATCGCGACGATTTCCCACGCCTCAATTAATAGCACCGACATGGGGCAGTAAAACACCCTTCTTATGTGGGCTATACCTACATTTCTTTTAAAATCCCTATTTACATGCCATTTTAACACTCTCTTGGGTGCAGCGTGGCACGAGCCCCCGTTGGCAAAACACGGGCGGATCGACCTATGGAGTGTTTGGTAAACCGTTGTTATGCTCCATTGAACGATCAATAGCTGCTCTGTTTTAATGTTTTGTTTCGTGTTTTTTCTCGTTCCACGGTGCTCATTATCTAATCACCGTTGGCGAAGGCCTCATTCTGCGCCTTCTTCACTCGTAACATCATCGCACCGATCAGGCACGACTGCAGTTAAACTTATTTAGTTGTTTTTGCCGATTAAAAGGAAGCTAACATAATCTTTTACCATCTCATTTATACTACAATGTTTGCTGCTCACGTATGCGGAGCATTTAAATTAATTTCTGCTGCGAGGTAATTCATATACACGACATATCGATCATTTGGGCGATTGACGATTTCGTCACGTATCCTACCTAGTTTACATAACGTTAAAAAGCATCAACCAAAGATCATTTACAATATTTTTTATGAAATCTTGAAGAATTCTTTGTCAGATAAATTGACTAGTTTATGTTCATTTCAAGATTAGATTCTGATTTAGAAGCACAGATAAAAACTCTATTGTTTGTACCATACCTAGAATAGCGCACTGCACAAAAGAATCTCTTCCTCTTTCGTTCTTCATGAAAGTTAGTCACTGACGGTCACTTTCAATTTTGACTTCTTGTTTTCTAATTTCTTTGTTATAAGGAAGCGATAAAGCTCATCCGTGCAGTTTCCTATAGCTAGTTAAAATAATATTAGTATTTTTGGGAGGCCCGGAAATTTGAAAAAGCTCCGCCCAACAGTACCTTCATGATTTTGTTTTACAACCAACGCCCTCTATATGCCCAGCGGTACAAATTGGATCACTAAAATTAGGAAGCAGACGCTATAATAAGGCAACCCCGGTGGGCACACTGTTATACGCGGTGTTTTATGGCCACTTGCATCGATTGCAAATTGCCCGAACGGCTGTAATACATGCCTTCGGGAGAAAGTCCTATACGCGAGTAAGGCCAACTGGTTGCTGAAATCGGCGAGGCGACTGCCAGTGATGAATGCCAAGCCGCAAAAAAAGAGGAAATCCCTTCGGGCGGTAGACTTGTTTCTAGTAGGCCGGCTCTACAACACTGACTTTGGTTGCTGCCGCCAGTCAGTGTAGCGACCGTTCAAGACCAAGCCTACTAAAGTCGGACGACGCGCGCACCGCAATCATAGCAATTTTCCTTACATCGCCTCTCATTACTCTACATTTCACATTCTCTTTATGTCTTCATTCGTCTTGTTTTCCGCCGCTCATGCCGCCAAAGCCGGTGCTTTTGCGTGGAGGCACGTGACCTTGTATTTAAAAAATGTGGCTACCCTATCTCCGCACGTCCGGCCGTGAACATAGTCGGATCTTTTCCTGGCTGGCCATGAAGCTTTTGGATTGCCATCACAGTAGTCTTGTGCCTATGCTCACGATGAGTGTGAAGAAAATACATAGGAAAAAAGTTAACACAAACATTACAGCATCCAGTTCGAAATAAGTCAGTCTGGCTCGGAAGGCAGCACAGTCGGCCTACTGAGCGCGGTCTGTTATTATTATTGCATGCATGCCTTTATTAAAAATCTGATTACCGATAAAACCAGTTTGACCAGGAGAAAATAAAAACAAAAACGTAAGGCTACAACGATTAACGAATTGCGTAACCGACCGGGTCGTCCATGGACGAAAATTTGCGAGATAAACTAGTTTTATCGCTGCACACTTTGTTGACCGAATTAGCTTTAAACCTTTCTCGATTGTCGTTTATGGACAGTTGAACCGAATACGTGCCACTGCATACTTAAACGTGGTAGTATGGTTTTGTGTCATTTAAATGAAAATTTTACAATAAGCACCACTAGATCACATGCAGACAGACCTAACACTAGAGAAGTGTCCACTGATGCACTATGAGTAAAACCGTCGATTCAATAAATGTAGAAAATAAATGAGTTTTCTTTGTACAACAAACTTTGGTATTTGATATACATCACTAGCGGAACAGAAGTACGCATGCGCATAAAATCATGCAAATATATATCTACGCCACACTTCTGTTTACCCGCCTTAGCCGGTCTACCTATCACGATCTTCAGTCTAGGGGGTTTGCCAATTTCATAATCGTGGTGTATGTTAAGGTGTTCTTTCTATGGTTGCATGCGACTCACCTGGTAACTCATCACAGGGGCAATCCTGGCTTCCCTAATCGAAAGCATTTTATGTTAGGAAGGAGTCTCTTCCGCCGCTTAACCAGCAATCACGTTCCCAGAAATACTAGCGATCGACTCAAAGTTTCAGAAGGACCAAAACCGACACTGATACCTAATTTCATCGACACTTCACCAGAAGCAAGGCACGACTTGGTAGATAGTTGCCCTAGACAGTTGGTGTCGAGCTCACACGCGATCAGTTTTTGCGCACTTAAATTTCTTCAAGAAGCCACGACACACGGACAATTAGCCTTTTCACAATTTCCTTTTTCCTAGGCAAACTCTTACGGAGACGAACGGGTAGTCTTTTGATTTCAACGGTTCACTCTGATCTCATCACACGCGGTATAGCTTTCCAGATAACCGTCTACTTCAGCGCTCCATTCTTTCATATCCTCACAAGTATCTTCCTATCGGACGGAAATCTCTACCCGATCCTCTTTTCGGCCTTCTCCTTTTTGTCGGAATGGGATGAATCACTTAACTTATTTATTTATTTATTCAGACTAAGGCCGAAGTGGCCTGTGCGGTATATAAGAGTCTCCTCCATTCGGCTCGGTCCATGGCTACACGTCGCCAACCACGCAGTCTACGGAGGGTCCGCAAGTCATCTTCCACCTGATCGATCCACCTTGCCCGCTGTGCACCTCGCCTTCTTGTGCCGGTCGGATCGTTGTCGAGAACCATTTTCACCGGGTTACTGTCCGACATTCTGGCTACGTGCCCGGCCCATCGCAGTCGTCCGATTTTCGCGGTGTGAACGATGGATGGTTCTCCCAACAGCTGATGCAATTCGTGGTTCATTCGCCTCCTCCACGTACCGTCCGCCATCTGCACCCCACCATAGATGGTACGCAGCACTTTCCTTTCGAAAACTCCAAGTGCGCGTTGGTCCTCCACAAGCATCGTCCAGGTCTCGTGTCCGTAGAGGACTACCGGTCTAATTAGCGTTTTGTAGATTGTCAGTTTGGTACGGCGGCGAACTCTATTCGATCGGAGCGTCTTGCGGAGTCCAAAGTACGTACGATTTCCAGCCACTATGCGTCTCCGAATTTCTCTGCTGGTGTCATTTTCGGCAGTCACCAGTGAGCCCAAGTACACAAATTCTTCTACCACCTCGATTTCGTCACCACTGATGCAAACTCGCGGTGGGTGGCTCACATTGTCTTCTCTTGAACCTCTTCCTATCATGTACTTCGTCTTCGACGTGTTGATGACTAGTCCGATCCGCTTAGCTTCCCTCTTCAGTCTGATGTAGGCTTCCTCCATCTTCTCAAAGTTACGTGCCATAATATCTATGTCGTCGGCGAAACCAAATAGCTGGACGGACTTATTGAAAATTGTACCACTCGTGTTAATCCCTGCTCTTCGTATTACCCTTCCAAAGCGATGTTGAATAGCAAACACGAAAGACCATCACCTTGCCGTAACCCTCTGCGGGTTTCGAAGGGACTCGAGAATGCCCCTGAAACTCGAACTACGCACATCACCCGATCCATCGTCGCCTTGATCAACCGTATCAGTTTATCCGGAAAACCGTGTTCGTGCATTAGCTGCCATAGCTGGTCCCGATCGATTGTATCATATGCGGCTTTGAAGTCGATGAATAGATGATGTGTGGGCACGTTGTATTCGCGGCATTTCTGCAGTACTTGGCGAATGGCGAACACCTGGTCCGTGGTGGAGCGTTCGCCCATAAAACCCGCCTGGTACTGCCCCACGAACTCCCTTGCAGTTGGTGCTAGTCGACGGCATAAAATTTGGGAGAGTACCTTGTAGGCGGCGTTCAGCAGTGTGATTGCGCGGTAATTGCTACAATCCAGCTTATCGCCCTTTTTGTAGATGGGACACACGACACCTTCCATCCACTCCTGCGGCAAAACTTCCTCCTCCCAAATCTTGGTAATGACCCAGTGCAGCGCTCTAGCCAGTGCCTCACCACCGTGTTTAAATAGCTCTCCTGGTAGTTGGTCAACCCCAGGGGCTTTGTTGTTCTTCAACCGGCCAATCTCCTCCTGGATTTCCTGGAGATCCGGAGCCGGGAAGATTATGTCCTGCGCGCGTTCTCCCAGGTCCATCACCATACCGCCATCTTCGTCTGCCACATCGCCATTCAGGTGTTCTTCGTAGTGCTGCCGCCACCTTTGGATCACCTCACGCTCGTTCGTAAGAAGGTTCCCGTTTATGTCCTTACACATATCAGGCTGTGGCACGTGGCCCTTACGATCCATGTGGCCTTGTGGATATTTTTGCGGGGAAAGAAGGTGCTTCGGACTACCATTCCGCGGGAGGCTGCGAAGTTTATGCATCGTTGGCCGTTGTCATTCGATACGGTGTGCAGACTATCCGGTCCGATGACCGGTCCATACATTTCCTCCCTTCCTACCTGTGCGTTCATGTCACCGATGACGATTTTAACGTCCCGCAGTGGGCATCCATCGTATGTCTGCTCCAGCTGTGCGTAGAACGCTTCTTTCTCGTCGTCGGGTCTCCCTTCGTGTGGGCAGTGCACGTTGATGATGCTATAGTTGAAGAAACGGCCTTTAATCCTCAGCTTGCACATCCTTGCGTTGATTGGCTGCCACCCAATCACGCGTTGGCGCATCTTACCCAGCACTATGAAGCCGGTTCCCAGCTCGTTGGTGGTTCCACAGCTTTGGTAGAAGGTAGCCGCTCGATGCCCGCTTTTCCACACTTTCTGTCCTGTCCAGCAAATCTCCTGCAGCGCCACGACGTCGAAGTTGCGGGGATGTAATTCATCGTAGATCATCCTGTCGCAACCTGCGAAACCTAGCGACTTGCAATTCCATGTTCCAAGCTTCCAATCGTGATCCTGTATTCGTCGCCTAGGTCTTTGCCGATTATATCGAGTCGCATTATCTCTTATATTGTTCGTAATGATTGGTTTTCTAGGCGGCTTATTGGGCCTGCGCAAACCTCCTGTCTCGTCGGAGGGCCGTCGTGTCAGGGCTGTTTAGCGTCCCACCTAACACCAGGACTTGGGCTTGTGCGCTTTGAGCGGCACACGGTCGCTTTGGTGGGGCCTACTTGCGGATACATGCAGCTTTTTATAGAGGTTTAACAGGGCCCACTGTCAAACCCCACCACATCCTAGGCAAGCCCCACAACTCGCAGATGGCCTGGGGAGGGATCGTCAAGCCCTTGGACATAGTCCCTGCTGCCCGCGCACTTAACTATGATAATTAAAAAACATTCACTGTTCAGAAAATTATTTTGAGCTTTTTAGTGGAATGTCTTCATTTGTCATAAGACGAGTTTGTACAATCCCATTGAAATTCCACCACTTAATTGTATCTTGACAGATACGTATTTCGACCTCAACAGTAAGGCCGTCTTCAGTGTCTCGTACTTGACTCGACAGATTTTTTCCATGACTTTACCGAAAAAATCTCCTGAAATAATCCTCCGAAATAATCATCTGACGCTATAGTAATAGTCTGAAATACGGCTTAACATAAATTAAAAACTATCATGGATTTCACCGGGAAATTCTTCTGTGTTGAACAGGAAAAATTTTCGAATTATTCTATAACAACATTATAGAAATTTCAAAGTTTCCACTTGGATTTTATTGCAGATTCTACTAGAATATCTTTTATTTTCGGCAGGAACTTCTTTGGAAACTACAAGTGATTCTTTACAATTTTCGAGGGAAATGATGTCGTACTTCAACGGAAATTCTTTGAAATTTACAAAGGAAGCATTTTGGAATATCCAAGAAAAAGTCTTTGGAATTTCCAAAAAAAACATTCTTTGGAACTTGAAAGGGGAATTTAAGAAAAAAAAAACAGAATTCCCACAGAAAATTTTTCTGGGAACTTTATTTTCCTAATTTCGGAAATTCTTCAGAATTTTCGCGAGGAATTCTTTGGACATATAAGCGAAATTCTTCGAAATGTCCATGGGAAATTCTTCGTAAATTTTACGGCAATTTCTTCGGTAGTTCTAATGCAAATTCTTTGGAATTATCGATGGAAAATCTTCAGAATTTCGAAAGAAATTGATGAAAATTTCCACGAGAAATTATTTGAATTTTTCATTAAAAACTCTTTGAGTTTCCACTAAAAAAATATTTGTAATTTTAATGAAAATTTATTCGAAATTTTTACCAGAAATTCATCAAAATTTCAACTGAAAGTTCTCCATAATTTCCACCGAAAATTATTCGGAAAATTCTTTAGAATGTCCAGAGAAGTTTGAAAAATATCGTTGGAAACCATTCTAAAATTCCACGGGAAATATTTCGGAATGTCCGTTCAATTTCAAAATTACCACGGGAAATAATTCTAAATTTTCACGGAAAATTACTGGGAATATTAACAGGAATATTTTTGGAATTTAAAAGGAAATTCTTGGGATTTCAACAGATGATTATTCAACGTGGGACATGGAATTTTCAAGAAAAGCATCGGAATTTTCACGAAGAGTTCTTTAGAATATTACCAGGAAACTTTAAAGGTTATCAATCGGGAAATTCTACGAAATTTCCACGAAAAAACTTATTGGAATGTAGATTTAACATTCTAGGCATTTCAACTATTTTTTTTCGAAAATTTGAAAATTCTTCGGTTTTCTTTAAAATTAAACCGGCGTGAAGAATTGTAAGTCAGATGCGTGACACATTTGAAAACAATGGCTCGCCGATGCAAAATTGTCGGCACACCTCTAGGAGGAATCAAATTCAACAGAAATTTTTGGTTTTTAGGTTTGGTTTTAGGAGCTGTGGACAGAGGATTAAATTTGATTTCGTTTTAAATTGAGTTTTATTTTGTTGAATTTTGTTCAGTAACTGTTTGATTTTGTTATGTTTGATTTTGTCAAACTGTTTGATTTTGTTATGTTTGAAATTGAATTATTGTAATGTTAACATACTGAAATGGATTTGAATACTGTTTCCCAATCACATATGACATTTTGTACATTTTGGAAGTCTACGTAGACTTCAAGAGGTGGGGGAGGGCTTTCGGAAAAGTCTACGAAAGTCTTCTAGGGGGATGGGGGGTTTCGAAAATGTGAAATTTCGGTCTACGTGGTGTCCACAAACCCCTGATGGGATACAAGTGTCAGTCCCGTGCTCCAAACTGATTGCATCTGACGGACGATGCACCACGGTTCAATACAGTAATTTTTCATGCGGAGGCGTGGTTATAGTGGGCGCTCTAAACATTTCAAAATTGTTTTGGGTTCGAATCCCGTCGCGGTCCTTAACTTTTGTAAATATGCTTGTAAAATTTATCAGGATAAACGACGAGAAGGAATATTTGGAGGATCTATATTAAATTATCCGGCGAGCCGGCGTTCACGAACTTATCACCCGTCATTCTATCCGGATAAAAATGTTGTGTGAGAATACTTCCTCACAGGGGAACATGAAAAATCACACTCCGCTAAAGGTTTTTATTCATATGAGCGAGAATTCCGAAGCCTGTGTATTAGGGTGGCTCAAAAAACACTTTTTCAATATTTTTGATGGGCCGCCCTCTTATTCGATTCTATTTGATCCCCTGATGCTCTGGACAAAATTTCAGCCAAATCGGTCAACGTTTGGGCGGTGCTAAACTCGTTGGAAGTTTATATGAAAAAAAGTATGCAGAAACATCCAAAAACAGTGAATTTCATTTGTTCGACACAACTTACGATGAAGAACTATGATACTCATTCAGTTCTTGTAGAATTAAATACAGAATGTTATGCTGAAAACCGCGAGAAGATTAGAGTTTATTAGGCAAAGATATTAGCATTTTACTGGAGTGTTGTAGGGGTGAATTTGTTTCTTTTCAAAGGTAAAAGAAACGAAATTTGCTCAAAACCCACTTCAGAGAAATGCTAATAACTTAGCAGGGCATACTCTAATCTTCTCGCGGTTTTCTGCATAACATTCTGTGTTAAATTCTTCAAGATATGAATGAGTACATTTTTGCATACATTTTTGCATATAAACTTCCAACGAGTTTAGAACCGCCTAAACGTTGACCGATTTGGCTGAAATTTTGTTCAGAGCATCAAGGCATCAAATAGAACCAAATCAGGCCATCAAAAAAATTGAAAAAAGTTTTTCCCATACTAATTTGAGTCACCCTACTGTGTATATGGAATTACTCACTCATGGTTCCTGTGCAACCCTAGGATTACATAGGACCTTTATTTCCGATTTTGGCGGTGCGAACAGTGGATGGTTCTGCAACTCGTGGTTCAATCGCCTCCTCCATGCACCGTCCTACATCTGTACTTCGCTAAAAATAGTACGCAACACTTTCTTCTCCAAATGCGCATTGGTCCTCCAGGTCTCGTGTCCGTAGAGGACTACCGGTCTAATGAGCGTTTTGTAGACAGTCAGTTTGGTACGGCGGCGGACTCTATTCGATCACAGCGTTTTGCGGAGTCCGAAGTACGTACGATATCTTGCCATGATGCGTCTTTGAATTTCTCTGCTGGTATCGTTATCGGAGGTCACCAGTGAGCCCATGTACACGAATTCATCTACAACCTCAAGCCTACTTGCAAAGACTCAAGAGGTTCGAAAGCATCATTTCAAGAGGCTCGGAAGCCTCGTTTCCAGAGGAATAGAAGCCTCATTTCAAACGGCTTGGAAGCCTCCTGTCAAAAAGCTCGGAAGCCTCATTTCCAGAGACTCGGAAGCCTCCTTTAAAAAAGCTCCAAGCAGCTTGGAAGCGTCCTTTCAAGAGGCTCGAAAGCCTCATTTCAAGAGGCTCAAAAGCTTCCTTCCAAGAGGCTCGGAAGACTTATTGCCAGAGGATCGGAATCCTTCTTTCAAGACTTTCGAATGCCTCCTCCCAAGAGGCTCGGAAGCCTCCTTTCAAGAGGCTAGAAAGCGTCCTTTCAATTGGCTCGAAAGCCTCCTTTCAAGAGGTTTGGAAGCTGATTTCAAAATGCTCGGAAGCCTTCTTTCAAAATGCTCGGGAGCCTTCTTTCAAGAGGCTCTGAAAACTTATTTCAAGAGTTTCGAAAGCCTCCTTTCTTGAGGTTCGGGCGCCTTATTTTCACAGGCTCGGAAGCCTCTTTTCAAGAAGCTTGGAAGCCTCCTTTCAAGAGGCTCGCGAGTCTCCTTTGAAGAAGCTTCGAAGACTCCTTCCAAGCAGCTTGTAAGCCTCCTTTCAAGATGCTCGAAAGCCTCATCTCAAGAAAACTTGTTTCCAAAGGAAAACTCGTTTCCAATGGATTGCAATCCTCTTTTCAGGAACTCCTTTCAAGATGCTCATTTCAATATACGGAAGCCTACTTTCAAGAGGCTCGAAATCCCCCTATCAAGAGCATCAAAAGGCTCGGAAGCCAACTATCAAGAGGATCAGAATCCTCCTTTCAAGAACCTCGAAACCTCCTCGAACCTCCCTTCAAGAGGCTTAGAAGTTTCTTTTTAAGCTCGTAAGCTTTATTTTGAAAGGCTCGAAATTCTCCTTTCAAGAGGCTCGTAAGTCTCTTTTCCAAGGCTCCGAAGAATCTTCCCAAGCAGCTTGTAAGCCTCCTTTCACGAGGCTCGGAAGCATCATTTGAAGAGGCTTGGAATCCTCCTTTAAGGTGAAGGTGAGTTGAGTACCAAAACAAAGCTTTGAAAGTATTGGTACAATAAAAACTGTCATATACTGTAGTAGTATTGGTGACGTATTTATAAAAAACCCACATTAATCCACCTAGCGGTGATGATGCCTTTCTCATGCATTATAAAATATATTGAAAAAATCACATTAGAAAGGTCAAAAAAGCTCTTTGGGGGAATAGATCACATTTTTTCGATCATTTTTAATATTTTTGCCTTGCCACCATTCAAAAAAAAGTTCTTTGAATTTTCAAGAGGGACCTTTGGAGAAAAACAATGATTTTTCGATAATTCCGAAAAGCAATGATCGGGCCCATTTCCAATAGCAAACAATTCCCCGTCGAATGCAACTTGTTGCGAGTAAATCGGATAATTCTAAGTTCTAAAAAGTGTGCCTACAAAATTTGTACACATACACACATACATACACAAAAAAACAGACGTCACCTCAGTTTGTCGAGCTGATTCGATCGGTATATAACACTATGGGTCTCCGGGCCTTCTATCAAGTTTTTTTTAGCAATCATATAGCCTTTCGGTACAACTTTGTTGTACGAGAAAGGAAAAAATGCATATGTTACAAATATGCGATCGTGCGATAGTACAATGATTAGCGATAGTAAATACAATGATTAGCGCAACGGCGCGTTTTGAAAAATACATATGGATTAACTTTCCAGACGCGTTGCTGCGCCTACAATTGTTTTAGGGCTGATTCCCACGTAGTGTTTTTTCACCAATGCAATATTAAAGTTCAATAAAACTAGTTGTATGTCATACATTGATTTTGCATCCCTTTGTGTAATAATTGTACAAGTACATTTGTGAAAATGAAACCAACAATTCACATATAGGGACACGGCAGGTATTTTCGTCTGTTCGTCATAGTCTCGAAAACCAATAAAAGAGACGCTTTTTTGTAAAACTCATACGTACCAAATCGTAAGCTCAGGAGAAACGTTCTGCTATAGTGGAGTTCTAGCAAATGTACGTTGCTCTCGTTGGTTTTAGCCCCTATGACGATGGACGGAAATACCTGCCGTGTCCCTAAATATAAATGAAAAAAGCCGCATAATATGGAAATAAGGGGGTGTATGAAGAAAACGAACGTTATGTTCAAATCACCCATATGCCCAAACTACACCATCATTCCACCCAAACCAACCAAACCACCCAAACCAAAAAGCAGTTAGCCTTAGTGACACGCCTCTTCTTTCCTTCCAAAGCATGAAACAAAATGGCAGCAAACGTAACGAGCGCACGAGAAAGCATGTACGTAGGTATGCGATTTTTTTTCCAACGATGAAACTTTTACAGCTGTGTTGATGCAGCAGATAAAGTCATCGGCTTCGGGTCTCTAGCGCGTGTGTGTTCGTCCATTAGTTTTCGTGTTCCACATTCGAAGCTTTGGAAAGCTTTGCTTGAGAGGTTAGCATCATCAATAAAGCACGAAAGAAGCAACACAAACATTCATGCTGTCAGTTATATACACGGTGCGAAATTCATTCACCGCATGCGGAAATGCTACACCCTTAATTTGTTTTACTCAATATTGTGCGGTTACTTTCTAAGTTTTTTTTTAAAGTTTATTAAAGTGTTATTTTAATCTCCAGATTATGTTCAACACCGTACTTGCTAAATGGACACGGTCGGTTAAAGTAGCTGTTCCTTAAATAGTTCGTTAAAGTAGTCGCTAGATTATTCGCTGTTGGTTTGAGCGAGACAGAGTATATGTCAAAAAAAAATTAACCAGCAATCTGCGGTGTATATGCCTTTTCATGTGACACTGCCGAGACTGCACTTGTTTACAACCGCTGAACATGCCCGCATGTCCGAAGCTGTCAGCTGTTTTTTAAACGTCTCGTGAAAAGGCCTATTGTTCGAAATGAACGTTTATCAGCAATGGAGTTTCTGCTGTCCTATAAATCTCGCATAATTTATCAGGACCTAAGTAACATTTTTTCATGAATTAATTTCAGTACTGCAATCAACAGAACAACATGAAAGCTATTGATTGCAGTATTCAAATTAATTCATGAAAAAAAAATGTTACTTACGTCCTTTTGCAAAGTTAAGCGAGAATTCATGAAAAAAAATTTACTTAGGTCCTTTTGAAAGTTATGCGGGAAATGTAATAAAATGCGTAAAGCCAAAATAGAACTTTTTGGGAACTTGCAAGTGTTCTGATTGTTTAAGTTGACTTTTCGTAAATTTATTGGTCAATATTTAAGAAGTGCTGTAAAAAGAAAAGTGCATACTTAGTTTTTCCAAATTTGATTCAGACTATCTTTTGAAAAACGTCAAACTTGTTTTTACTGATTTTTTCAAATGGATATAATCGAAAAAAGACCCTTCCTACAAAAAAGTGTTGTATGGGTG
Source organism: Armigeres subalbatus (assembly GCF_024139115.2). Classification (NCBI taxonomy): domain Eukaryota; kingdom Metazoa; phylum Arthropoda; class Insecta; order Diptera; family Culicidae; genus Armigeres; species Armigeres subalbatus. Next base: position 7,435,197 of record NC_085139.1, on the reverse strand, counting down.
ACTATCGCAAAATCAGTCAAACTTTCTAATAACACTTTTTGAAAAACTCAAAATTGAACCCTAGACTAAAAAAAATCGATTTAAAAAATTAAAAGTCGATTTGCAAAAAAAACGCCCTTTTCGATTTGGACGAAATTTAGTCTCAAGATAGGTGATTATGTTCCCTACCAACCGTCCATACATCGCAAGCTGGGCACTTTGAAGGGAAAAAAAATTTTCTAACAAAAACTTTTTCTTGACGGAATTGATTTTTCAGTGTCTTTAAGGGGTGGATTTAACATATGAATACTATATACTCATATTAAGTATTCCTGTACAGTCAGGCATAGTACAATGTTTTGGTCGTAACTGGTTGCAACTAAAGAAGCTAATAATGGAATATAATATTTTTTTGAAGAAATAAACCCCTTTTTAATATTACTCTTAATTTAAAAACAAACTTTATTTAGTGACAAAATTAAACAAAGTATCATAAAAATAGATTTGCTTGGGGTTCTATAACGATGGCTTTCATTGGTTTAGTTTCGGATGAAAATACACTGAAAATAATTCCGACAAGAACAAGTTTTAGTTAAAAAAAACTTTTTTTCCTTAAGAGTGCCCAGCTTGCGATGTATGGACGGTTGGTGGGGAACATAATCACAAAATTTCATTTAAATAAAAAAGGGCGTTTTTTTACAAATCGACTTTAAAATTTTTAAACTGTTTTTTTTTCAGTGTAGGGCTCAATTTGGATTGTTTCCGATATTTTCACTAGAAATTTTGACTGATTTTGCGATGGTCACCCATACAACACTTTTTTGTGGGATGTGTCGTTTTTCTATTACATCCATTTGAAAATATTAACAAAAAAATTTCAGCTCTTTTCAAAGGAGTCTAGATTAAATTTGGAAAAACATTTTTGTTTTCTTTTCGGATCATCTGGTGATTTTTCATTTCTCATTTTTCATTTCTTACTTCTTACTTTTCACTCCTCACTTCGCACTTCTCACGTCTAACTTTTCACTTCTCACTGCTCACATCGGCCCATAGGGGAAAGAAATGGCAGAAATGACGCTTAATTTTTAAAAACAACATATGTCACCTTTTTTTCATGAATTAATTTGTGTACTGCAATCAAAAGCTATCATATTGGTCTGTTGATCGCAATATTAAAATTCATTCATGAAAATATGTTTCTTAGGTCATTTTGAAAAAATAAACGAGAATTTTCAGTGTATACATGAAATCTGAAAATAGGTACTTTTTAACTCATTAATGGGTTTCTATGTTTCTTTGTGAAGTTTTTTTCCGTGTAAGCTGTGTATTCTATGCTGTCAGTGTGCCGGTTTCGAATAAATTGTGTCTTGGGAGAACATAACCTAGAAAATCAATAGCTTATTTGTTACGAAATAATGATGTCTCATAACTCTTTGAATATTTACTATTTTTTGAGACGTGCCATCATTATGAAATTCAATAGCGAACAAGAAGAAAACATTCCCCATCGAATGCAACTTGTTGTAGCAAAATCGATTCAGGTTTAGTACTAGAAAAATTGTCTAATGTTTCAATGTGCACACACATACGCACACGGACACACACGGACAGACAGACATTTGCTCAGTTTGTCGAGCTGAATCGAATGGTATATAATACTATGGGTCTACAAGCGCTCTATAAAAAGTACGTTTTCGGAGTGAAATGAAAGCCTTTCTGGTACAACTTTGTTGTACGAGAAAGGCAAAAACATAAAATATTAGTAGGGTGGTTCAAAAAACGACCCAGCTCCAACACGCTCACTCGATTCCGTCCCATGCTCCGAGTGTCCTTCAAAAACCGAATTGAACAAAAACTGGTAGAACACAAGCCGGTTCAGGTTTGTATGAAAACTAGTATGGGAAACTAAACCTTTCATTGCACTAGGTACAGCGCCTCCCCTCCAAACGCTGGCGGAAAGAGAACCCACATAGCTGAAATCATTCCAGAGACTTCACTGGACGAAAATCGCACCGCAGGAAAGATCCATTGATAACGTAACGCAAAAAACAGCATTTTATACCCCGCTCACCCCCATGTCACACTTTTTGTATGAAGTATCTGCCCCTGGTGCGATAGATATCACAGACAAACTCTGGCTATTTTGTTGAATTAAGGTACCCCGGGCAAGTGGGACCTAAAGAACGCTAGTTCAGCAAAATTGTTAACGCATACTTAGAAAAAAAGTTATTCCATTAACATTACATTAACCACGGATACATCATTATATGCTTCCATTGTTGAAGTGTAGAGGTGTTGAAAGCCATTTATTCAATTACAAAAATGTTGGTAGTGCAAGAAATAATTTTACCTTCAGGACCCACTATCCCCTTTAGACGGGGCAAGTGGGAGCTATTCTGTTTTCTACTATCGAACGAAACTAATTTGAGGAATGTAGAAGATATACTGTTCATATTATTTCTGAGTATTAGTATATTCAGATCATGGATGGAGATTGGTTGCATGTCGGACTTTATTTTTGCAACAAGAAAGGGATTATAATGTTAGCATATATGAAAACAAGACAACAGCCGATTTACTGTTTATTGGGCTGTTGTCTTGTTTTCCATTAGCTTACTTTTGTACCAAATGTTTTAGGTGGCAAGGATAAGCAAATCTTTATTCACTTTTTGTATGAATAAATATTTCTTTTTTAGAACACAAATTATTACATAAATCAGTGCTTCAGAAGAAACGTTTTTATTCAGGCGATGCGCAGTGTTTTTAATTTGTAACAGAACAAAATAGCAAATTGATGTGTTAGGCATTTTATTTATCTGAATATTTTTTGAAAATAACAAAAACAAGACAAATCCTGTTGACCTATTGTGGAATAAATAGATTATTTGCACTGTAAACGGAAGAATATCGCATAGTTGAAACCATTGCTCTTCTTCATGCGGGAGATAATTTTCAGAATGCAAAATACACATTTGGTAATTAACTGTACAATACTTTTTTTTACAACGACATCAAACTGCATCTGATTCAGATCCATATTATACTGATGATGAAGTTATTTTTCACTAGACAACCATCTAAAAACAATTAAAATAGCTTTATCGGATATGTTGTTCAAATATGTCCCACTTGCCCCATGTATGTTAAAACTCAAGGGCAAATGAAAATTGCAGATTTTGGCTTTAATGAAAAAAAAATAAATCGTTTACGATGTTATACAATTATTTAGTTGCTCAAAATATTCACTTCCCACATCAATGACAAATTTAGAAACGACTATTTAGTTGGAAATCCATTGAAATAAAATAAAAGTAATAGATTTTTCCGCTAGATTAAAGTCATGATCATGCAATAGCATTAGTATGGAACCTTAAATGGTTTTGATTCCAAATATTTTTGTGACGAGTGAATTCGTTTATAGTTCTGCTTCACTTTCCTAGAATATTGTTACCATTAAAAACGTTCATCGATTCATCTGCAGTCAAAGTACCCACTTACCCCGTATTTTCACTTGCCCCGGGGTACCGGGGTACATGTTTCACTGATGCCTTCTGAGAAGCCTATTTATCATGCTGAAGACACGCAACCTCGATTAAAATCGACTTCCAACTATTGGAACGACCGTTCAATATGCATTGTCTATGGAGTTAAAGCTCTTGAATATTTCATCCAGTCATATGGTCTCCCCCCAATTTACTTATTAACAGTGCCAGAATTAGAATAATGTAAAATTCAACCTCGCCATATCAACTGTCATACAAACCTGAAACGACCTGTGCACGATAAGCCCCTATTCAAACTGACCCAAACCATCGGACGACACCCAAAATATGAAACATAATCGACTGAGCCTGGCGGAGCAAAATCATTTTTGAGCCACCCTAGTTATTAGTTTGCTGCTGTCGGTACCGGTGTTTACATTCGCTCCGCGATCAGTTTTTAATCGTTTTTTTCGGGCAAAAATAGCAGTTTATATAAAGTTTTCGGTTCAAACAAGTGACTGATTTCAAAAAGTGATGTTTAATTTGCATTCCATCAACATTTCGGGCTGCTCATGTGCGGAGAAGTGAGTAAAAACTTGATTTTTCCAATGCCCTTTGAGAAGAAGTGAAGTGCAGTGAAAACCCCACCAAATGGCGAACGGCTAATAAATTGGCACGAAACTGCTGATTTATGATATAATTCGAGCCGAAATACATAGGACTCTTTGAAGAAACATGTTCATTGTCACGGGAAATGAATAAATATGCTGTGAACAGGTAACTTGAATATTAAACTTTTGATGCATTCGAATGTTGGTGGGAGAGGAGTGCGGGAAGTGTGGGGTTGACCCGTGGAAGGTACGGTGCCATATTGACTGCCATCGTGGTACTCTTCCAACTATGTCCTTAAAGATCCTCGAAAGCTTCCTTCAAAAGGGTAAGAAGCCTACTTTCAAGAGGCTCGCAAGCGATCTTTCAATACGCTCGGAAGCCTCCTTTAAAGAAGCTTGTATGTCTAGTAAATAGGCTCGAAAGGTTCGGAAGCAGTCTCCCTTCAAGAGGCTCGGAAGCCTTTTTTAAAAGGCTCGAAAACTTGCTTTCTCTAAGAAATAAGAAATGGACCAGCCGTGGCTGAAAATCTTTATGACAAAGATACAAAAAAAGTTTTATTTCAATAGACTCGGACTCCTTCTTCCAATAGGCTCGTAAGCCTTTTTTCAAGAGGCTCGTAAATTTCCTTTCAAGAAGCTTGTAAGCCTCCTTTCAAAATGCTCGGAAGCCTCATTTCAATATTTGGATTTGGATTACATGTATAAGCCTCGAAAGCCTCCTGTCAAAGGCTCGGAATATTTTTTTTCCTTTTAATAGGCTAGGAAGCCGCCTTTTAAGAGGTCCGGGAGCCTTTTTTCAAGACGTTCAGAAACCTCCTTTTCAAATGCTCTGAGGCTTCCTTTCAAGAGGCTCGGAAGCTTCGTTTCAATACGCTCGGAATTATTCTTTCAAGAGACTCGGAAGCTTCCTTTCAAAATGCTCAGAAGCCTTCTTTTGAGAGGCTTGGAAGCCTCCTTTCAAGGTGCCTTGAAACCTCCTTTCAAAATGCTCGGAAGCCTCCTTTCAAGAGGCACGGAAGTCTCGTTTAAGGCGCTTCGAAAGACTGAGAAGCCTTCTTTTAAGAGGCTCGAAAGTCTCCAAAAGTCCGTCTTGTTTTGTATGAAGCTTGATACTTCAAACTTAATTTGAATGGAAAAGCTTCGTGGAATAACTCAAATTTCACACACCTTTTTTGGAAAACCGTTATGTTTTCAGGTCCGTTTTTTATAGCCTTTATATATTGAAAGTCGGCCTCATCGAGGCACAGTACGAGGCTCTCTCGTGTAAAGTACTGCACAATGGGGTCTTATCCGACCCCATCCGGGACGTAGCTGGTGTGAGGCAAGGATGTATTCTATCACCGTTACTGTTCCTCATCGTAATCGACGAGATTCTGGTAGGTGTGATTGACCGTGAACCAAACCGCGGGCTGCTATGGCAGCCTATATCCATGGAGCACCTAAACGACTTCGAATTGGCTGATGACGTTGCACTCCTCGCTCAATGGCACTCTGATATGCATAGTAAGCTCAACGAACTTGTCAAGCGCCATTACTTGCTGGGGGTTAAAGCGCCATTACTCGCTCTCTGAAACGAGATAAACTAAAATAAAATCAAACAAATATAATTAAATTATATAACAAAACTTCCTAACCTTGAACACGTTTTATTACTAATTCAATCAGCAATGAAACTGATTTGCCACACCATACAACTATTAAGTGTTGAACTTAATTTTAAAATTAAAAAAACACTTTAATAAAGAATTAAAAAAAACACCATACAACTAGTCGAGCGGATAAAGAGGGCCACTCTCAGCAATGCAATTCCAGCTACTATATCAGTCCCACCTGCACAATGTGCAGTATACTCCCCACTTGCATACAAGATCAATAGTTTTCATAGTTTGATGTCGTAGTTTGTCTATATTTACAACCCACGAGGGACTCTGCACATTATTCACAAAACCCCACCAATCAGCCAGATGTAAGCCCGCCCAGCTCAAAGGATCTCTCGTTACTAGAAAGTGTATCGCGGAAAGAGGAAGGGAAATTTTTTAACTCATTCTAAGGGTTCACACTCAATACTCATACACTAATCACGCAAGAGTTGAGAATAGAAAGCGATCCTTCTGTTTCAACAAATAATTTTTGAAGCCATTCATTACCATTTAGATGGAATTTATGCATGCTTCAATGGTATGAGATTGATGCAATCTTGAAATAATGTAGGAATCGAGATTTTCCCCTGCCTTGCCCTTGCGAGTACTAAAGGAGTTTGGCACACACTCAATCAACGGATTCCAGTTTAAACCAGAAAGTTTTAAGTACCGGTACTTTGGCAAACTAGATGTTGGTCAGGCGATTTGAAGCGACATTAGCTTATACTTTTGAATCAACTGGTAGGTTTTAGACAACAAAGCACTAAGGGTCTGTCTCATTTGGAGAATTAAACTTAAAAGTGACAGTTCAAAAATTAAGAAATCACCCCGTTATAAGAATGGCTGGTGCTACCCAGCAATTCCAACAGGACATCGATGGAGAATGATTCGATATCTGTCAAAAGTAATCTTGCTCTGCGAGCAGGGTTATTTGATAATTATTGAAATGTCACTTTTAAGTTTACTTTCAGTTTAATTATCCAATTGGGACAGATCCTAAGTGTCGGCGAATCAGAATTCTGGTATGGAAAGTACGTGGAGACGCGTAGTACATTGTAGGTTAGTATCACTAGGGCGTATTTCCAAACCAAAATGTTTCATCAAAATGTGGAAAATTTCCGGGGGCTGCTGTTACCTGCCTATTGATTATTTCGACATTTTTTCGTCTAAACTACATAAGGTCTAGCTTTGAACATCTCAAGCACGGTAAATATAAAGGAAAACTCAAAAAGCGTTTTGCATCAGGGGAGGGGCGGCGTTTTGGGGCATCTTCCCCTGTGGTGTGTACATGCACACCAGTGCACTTGACGCAAACTAGAGAGTCCATCCCGGGATAAAAAATCCCGGGATTTGCTAAATTTCGGGATTTCCCGAATCCCGGGAAATATTTTTTGAAATCCCGGGACACAGGGGCCAAAAACAAAATCAACGGCTTCAAGAAATCAAATAACTTTTATCATTCAAAAAGTCTTGAAATTCTGCAAATAAAGCTACAAACCAGTTGTTCTTTTCTTTGCTTCATGAAAATATATGCCCGAATCTTGAAGCCAATAACAACGCCATTGCAAAATTGCCATCGCGAAATTAAGCAAATAATCCCATAATTTTCCGTATCAAATTAAGACAAATGAACCCGACTGGTACATTCCAAAAAGATATTCCTAATCACCCATAAAACATTTTTCTTTATGCTGCCGACCCATGCTGCGAATACACGCAATGCGCTCATCTTTGCAATATTACTCAATCGGGTAAGAGTCGGTGGAAAATAAATACGTATACCCGTCTAAAGACAACTGCATCAACTGCAAGCGCGTGATGTGGTAAAGAAAGATCAATGTAGGTAATGAAATCTTCACTTTGGGTGTGATTATTTTTGAGCAACCGCTCGGCGGCGGTGCGTCGGTCTCGGTCGCGGTCGCGGTCGCTCGGATCAATCAGTTCATAAACTCTTGCATGAGGACCTAAATGATGGACAATAAGCCGCCCAATGTCCCAATGGTGTTTGATCCAAAGATACTGTTTCTATACCGATTTTGCTACACATCTAACCGCAATTGATGGACGAGTGGCTGCGCGGTGATCCGGCGCCAACGCGCGATGCCCCAATAAAGTGCGGGTCTGTTTTGTCAGTAAACAATAATTAGCGCATGAACCAAGTTGAAGTATAGGCTTGTTGCGTAATTCAATTCGTACTTCTGCATATTTTTTATCCATTCTGGACGCGACAGTCTGGACTAATTACTGCGCATTTGGAGGACGAATCTCAAATGCGGTCTTTAGCAAATACTTCAACGAATTAAGCAGCAGAACAAGGTCAAACTTGTTGTAGGATACAAGTATGGTTTTGATCATTTAGTCAGAGTTTGACTCATTTGTCTATATTACTCCTTTTAGCGGCAGAATTTCGAAATGGGTTGTTTGGTGGACTTTTACTGCAATGTTTGTCCTAATCTTTGTCGAACAGTACGTTGCTCAATGCACTATGGTCCAGGATACAGATTTACGTGGAAAGACGCATTTTGCGCCAAAACTATATTTTTTAGAAAAAACTGTTATTCTACAAAATTGTTCGAAATAGTAAGGCCATCATTATGGTTCTACCAAAAAATAGAGTGACCCATCATATAAAAAAAATAGAAAATATATTTTTTATTTCTCAGAATACTGGCATGTTATATTCTACAAAGTTGTAGCGCAGTTTATTCCCAGGCTATTGACATCCTATTGTTTAGCCCATCGCCAGATCGTAGCCAGGATGTCCCGGGCTATAATTTTTTTTCATATTTACTGCGTTTCAATGATGACAGCGGGCTATGTCTATTGATGATGATGACACCACGCTTGACACCGGCTCGCTTATTCCAATCAATTTTGCCAAAAAAAGTTTTTCTGTAGCTCTTAAATTGGCTGATTTAGAGCAATTTTACCTAATTGGATTAGGTGTACCTCAAGTTTCACCAATTTTACTAAAATCATGTTTTTTCAAATAAATTGATATAACTCGACAACGGAAGATTATAGGAAAAACTCAACTCAACGGAAGTTGAGATTTTCTTTTCTTAGCAGTATGGTAAAACTAGAAATACTACACTAAGAGATCAGCGAAGACGCCATCTTGTTTTCAATCGAACCGTCAAAAGTTGTTCCAATTCAACTTGTTTACATCTTGCATCCATAAGAAGCAAGCAAAAAGTTCAAGAGCTGCCAGTTTTATTTTTACGATATCATGCATTTTCAATTTCATACGTTGCCATTTCAACAGTTTTTCACTCCGCCGGTCTCTGGTTACCCGAGCAAAGTTTGAAATCAAATTGAAATCAAAATTTGCTGTCATGATGTCAATTATTTGATTACTCCAGTTGATCTCGTTTTGTATGGATTAACGGTTAACACAGCAGAAATGAGAGCATATTTTTACACTGTGAAATCATACTGAAAACAAATTTTGCTATCAATGAAATCAACATGATTACTAAATTTGATATCATAAGATTTTTAATTTGATATCAAAATGAGTATTCAATTAGATTATTTTTATGAGCATTCATAACAACAACAGCATATTTTGTTTGCAGATTGCTTTTAATTTTCGTAAAACACATTTTAGATAATAGACAGCATAATTTGATGTAAAGCTGCTATCATTATGATAACTGAGGAATGCATATTGAAAACATGTTGCGATATCAATTTGTATTAACTAACCATTGACATCAAATTTTGTTTTCAATATAATCTCAACAGCAGAGCTTAATATCAATTTGCTCTTATTTTGTTAACCGACTTTGCTCGGGTATAGGGTGGCTAGGTAAAACGCGAATATTGCAGAAATACTGCGAATACAACGTGCCCACACATCATCTATTCATCGACTTCAAAGCCGCATATGATACAATCGATCGGGACCAACTATGGCAGCTAATGCACGAACACAGATTTCCGGATAAACTGACACGGTTGATCAAAGCGACGATGGATCGGGTGATGTGCGTAGTTCGAGTTACGGCAAGGTGATGGTCTTTCGTGTCTGCTATTCAACATCGCTTTGGAAGGGGTAATACGAAGAGCAGGGATTAACACGAGTGGTAAAATTTTCAATAAGTCCGTCCGGCTATTTGTTTGTAATATTCATGTCCGTCCGGCTTCGCCGACGACATGAATATTATGGCACGTAACTTTGAGAAGATGGAGGAAGCCTACATCAGACTGAAGAGGAGGAAGCCTACATCAGACTGAAGAGGGAAGCTAAGCGGATCGGACTAGTCATCAACACGTCGAAGACGAAGTACATGATAAGAAGAGGTTCAAGAGAAGACAATGTGAGCCACCTACCACGAGTTTGCATCGGTGGTGACGAAATCGAGGTGGTAGAAGAATTTGTGCACTTGGGCTCACTGGTGACTGCCGAAAATGATACCAGCAGAGAAATTTGAAGACGCATAGTGGCTGGAAATCGTACGTACTTTGGACTCCGCAAGACGCTCCGATCGAATAGAGTTCGCCGCCGTACCAAACTGACAATCTACAAAACGCTCATTAGACCGGTAGTCCTCTACGGACACGAGACCTGGACGATGCTCGTGGAGGACCAACGCGCACTTGGAGTTTTCGATCTATGGTGGGGTGCAGATGGCGGACGGTACGTGGAGGAGACGAATGAACCACGAGTTATATGAGTTGCTTGGAGAACTATCCATCGTTCACACCGCGCAAATCGGACGACTACGGTGGGCCGGGCACGTAGCCAGAATGTCAGACAGTAACCCGGTGAAAATGGTTTTCGACAACGATCCGACGGGCACAAGAAGGCGAGGTGCGCAGCGGGCAAGATGGATCGATCAGGTGGAAGATGACTTGCGGCCCCTACGTTGACTGCGTGGTGTAGTGGCGACGTGTAGCCATGGACCGAGCCGAATGGAGAAGACTCTTGTATACCGCCCAGGCCACTTGGGCCTTAGTCTGGATAAATAAATAAATAATACTGTGTGGACTGTATTTAGTTGGATTTCTGTGACCGAACGATTCCGGTTTGGTTGGATCGAGGGAGCGTGATTTTGACGAGGTCAGCGACTGCAGAACCGTGAGATGATTACGAAGAAACTGGATGATGTCTTCGTACTTGGGAACCTCTGTCGATTTATGATGAGTTTCCCACTGCTTTAATGTGGATGGATCCAGTCGGCTACAAACCATGTAAGCCAATAACATGAACCAATTTTTTGTTGGGGTGTCATGGACTTGCGAAGTTCCCTAGTAAGAAACCCATGGACCCGCACGAAATCGTTTTCAAACTCCTGTCGAATTAGGCGCTTGCCCGATCAGCAATGCATAACAAAATTATAACTCAATTCTATCGATGGTTGTTATTTAAAACAACGTGTTATAATTAGATAATTCGATAAAAGTGTGTCTTCGGCCAGTTTTATTTCATATCAAAACTATAACAACATTAGTTATGTATATTTACACAAAATAATTGCCTACATTTTTTGTAGATATTGGAAAAAAGCGGAAGTAATCACCTCCAGTATAACTTGAATCTATGTTTATAATAGCTAGTACAAAGTTAATTGCCTACATTATGGATGGAAATCTGTCGTTGTAACTTACCAGATTTTTATACGTGATGTCGGCAATTACATTTGAAGTAGATTTTTTACAGGATAATTATAACAACGTTTGCGACCAAACCACTGCGTCAAATACTGCTCATCGAAATCCGTATGCCGCACACCAAATTGTAAACAACGCCACCGTTCAATGCTTTGCAAAGGAACGATCCCGCAGTCGGAAACAGAGGTACCGCCACATCAAAAGATTACTGCAGCAGTCGAATTTAATCCTGCGGTATCATGTTCGACCAACGTCAAAAACATCAGTTCGTCTGTTGTCATCGGACTATTACCCTGCCGTAATCTGGCAAAGTGACGTATACGCCATTTTCCAAAAATGGTGTTAACGAGTACTACTCTTCTTACTCTTTAACAGAAAAATGGAATACATGTATGTTGTAAAATGGCGCGTACGTCACTTTTTCAGATTACGGCAGTACCTACTGCTCTAGTACGAGTGAAGCAAAACGACGAGTGTGATGATTGTCAGTGGATCGCAGGCCAATCTTGGTTTGCATCGAAGCAATGCTAACTTAATTGTCACCGGGATTGGAAGCTGCTCATCGGAAACCACCAGAGGAGTCGTAGACTTGCAGATTTCGTCTCGTTTCCCTTACGACATGGTGCTATACGTCAAAGGTTATGTGCTGTCCAAGTTTCCGTGGATTACACCAAACCAGCAATTGAATCCTAAACGGTTGACTCGATCCATAAATTTAAACTACAAAACTAAAAGTTGACTCGCAATAAAAACCATACGATTATGAAGTTTTGTAGTCGGGTTTCCTGTTACCTGATTGCACCATCACAGGAAAAAAAAATGTGAGTTGTCAAAACGTTGAACGATGCTAAATTAAACATGAAGACACATTCAACCAATCTGCAACTTAATTTAGACAAACAATTAAATTTTGAAAGACGCATTGAAGTTACATGGTGAAAAATATGCAACTTAATGATTTTGTTTCATATTTGCAACATGAAGTGCAGTATTATTTGTTTGTTTGTTTCCAAGTGTCAAACACGTACTGCATTGCAATTTTAATGAAACATTGATCACAATTCGAACGTTTTTGACATCTTGATGCAACTTTTTTGTGCTATGATGTTTTTCCAATGCCTTTAATGAAACTGAATAGAAACAAGGTGCTTTTAGGAAGATGTTGCGTGTGCTACTTGGGAATTGGATTCATTGCAGCTAGCAGATCCAGAATTTGGTGAACCAGGAAGAATAGATAAAATTCTTGGAGCTGATGTTGTTCTGGCAATTTCGGAAGACGGCAAGATTAGAGATGATTCGGGATTACCCGTGGCGATAGAATCAAGTTTTGGTTGAATCATCGCTGGCCAAGTTTTCGAAAGCAACGAGGTGAACTGCAATACGGCTATCGTTAAGCCCTCAGTACACTGTTTGTTATGATGACAAACATTTGTCAAGTCTGCCTGAAATCCATGTCGATTTCTAATCAGTCTGATAGATGTCCGGATCAGCTTGACAAATATTTGTCATTATGACAAAGAGTGGACTACGGGCTTTAGTCTCAGCAGGGATAAGAACATCGACAAGGTGCTACGGAAGTTCGGGAGGTAGAGGAAATCAACAAGCCGAAACTGTTAACACAAGACGAGCAGCAAGCAGTGAACATTTTCGACACCACGCATCATCGGGATGATACCGGAGGATTTACGGTGCGTCTACCATTCGACGAAAGCAAACCAACGTTGGGGAAATCTTTACCAGCGGCAATACAGCGACTGAAAGCAATGGAGAGGAAGTTTGCAAGAAATCCAGATTTCAAAAGAATTTAAGGTGAGTTCAAGGCCGAGTATCGTGACCTTGATCACATGGAGCGGATTAGAGATGACGAGGTGAACGTTTCGTCAGAGAAGAGTTTTTATCTTCCACATCACGGTATCATGAGGCAGGATAGTGTTACCACCAAACTGCGAGTTGTTTTTGACGGTTCATGTCAATCGTCAGCTGGAATTTTATTGAACGAAAAACTACTGACCGGGCCGAAAGTTACTGAAGATCTTCCCATTATCCTCACCCGTTTTCGTAGCTATGCGTTTGCCTTCATGGCGGATGCTGAAAAAATGTATCGGCAAATATGGATACATCGTGATGACGTCGACTATCAGCGAATTGTATGGCGACCAGAACCGGGCAAACCGATTGAACATTACCGGTTACTGACAGTTACGTATGGAACATCTTGTGCGCCCTACCTTGCAGTAGAAGCATTGCGGCAAGCAGCACGTGATTCATGTACACAGTATCCAGTCGCAGCAGATCGTGTCCACAAAAACGGATGTTGTTCGGATTACTGCGGAAGCAGGGTTCCATTTGCGAAAATGGTCGGCAAGCGATTCTCGACTATTGGAAGGAGAAGCGAAGGTTGATAGAAGAGCGTCAGTTCCTGTGCATCTACATCAAGATACGTAGTCAGTGAAAGCATTGGGCATACTGTGGTATACGTCTGAAGACGCGTTTAGATTCCAGTTGAAATTCAACATTGACAGGCCATATACTAAACGTCAACTTCTCTCGGACTCAGCACGACTGTTTGATCCAATTAGGCTGGATTTGACCAATAATTGTGCGAATCAAAATCATATACCAAAAACTGTGGTTGTATGATTTGCAATGGGACAATCCACCGTTTCAGATGAAGCATCCCATAATTCTCCCGAAGATCCACCGCTACACGAAGCTACTGATATTAATGTTGTACTGTAAAACCTGCATGCTGGTCCGACGCTGCTCATCGCCACACTGAATCAGCACTATTGGGTAATCGGATGCCAGGCTGTGGTGCGCTCTGTTTTAAATACTTGCGTACTCTGTGTGAGTTGGAAAGCTAAGGGCGATGACATACTGACGCGTCGAGCGATGCGGAGCGCGTCCAACCACTCGTGAAGCAGAATATCAGCAAGAGAAATTCTTTTGTCTTGGACGCATGTGCGCACGCAAACGCGTGAGTATGTCATCGGCCTAAAACAGCAAACCAGTTGATGGGAAGCCTGCCTTCGATTCGAACCATTAGCAGCAGGTGCTTTTTTTTTTTTTTTTAACTATTGTGTTTATTTGACAGGCTCAGGCGTGTATAACACTTAACGGAGCCGAGACTTTATGATATTTACAATCGATATCATCTTATTATCAACAGTTAGTAAGGGGAAAGGGTATAGACCAAGATACTCGTGGCGACTCAAGGTTAGATTGCGTAATTTCAGGACGGACTAGGTTGGGATTTAGGTTTGAGGTATTTCAGCTGCTCATCCGGGTATTTGACGTCAATAACGGTATGGCGTAGCGTCGGGCTCGAGTTGTGGTTCGTCAGGGAGCATCTTCCGGATGGCCATAGCTTCGTATTACACAGAACAATAAGACAAAAAAAAACGAGAAAGAAAAAAAGATAGGGGAATTAGACTTTTATGTCAGACGAGCAAAGAAAGGCATAGATGGCCTGCATATAAACCACATCGCGATCCCCCAAAACACCTCTTACTTCCCTGTAGGGTTGTTTACCTCGGGCCACAAGGGTATCCAATAGTTGCTCTCTGGAGGCGTCGTTTTCCGAGCAATACCAAACTACGTGATCGATGTCATCGTAACCGGCTCCACACCTACATAGGTTGCTATCAACCAGGTTTATTCTATAGAGGTGTGCGTTTAGTGAATAGTGATTGGACATAAGTCTCGACATCGTGCGAATGAAGCCTCGGCTTAAGTCCTCACCTCTGAACCACGCTCGCGCAGAAACTTTAGGAACTATGGAAAAGAGCCACCGTCCAAGTTCATTGTGTGACCAAATCATTTGCCAATTTTGAAGAGTACTCTGACGGACTAATGGGAAAACTCGTTGTTCGAGATTTGTCTATCATAAACTTCACCTTCCTGTGCTACCATGGGGATCTTTGCTAGCGAGTCCGCCTTCTCATTGCCATAGATTAGGCAATGGGATGGGACCCATACAAAGGTAATCTTGAATGATCTTTCGATCAAATCACGCATCTGCTCTCTTACAGTTGTAAGAAAGTAAGATGCGTGCTTAACAGGTTTCATCGACCGGAGTGCCTCGATAGAACTAAGACTATCCGAGAAGATGAAATAATGGTCTACGGGCTGATCGGAAATTATCCCCAAAGCGAAATTAATTGCTGCCAGCTCAGCAACATAAACCGAACACGGTTCTTGAAGTTTTCGGAAGGTGGTTGAATTTACGTTGAAAACACCGAAGCCAGTGGATCCGTTAATGCGAGAACCATCAGTGAAATATCTGTTATTGCAATTGACATGTTCATATTTTTCAGAAAAAATGGAAGGGATAGATATTTGTCGAAGATGATCTAGTATTCCTTGAATAGCGTGTTTCATGGACAGATCGTATTCAATTGAGTAACTGTCGTTGACGAACTGAACTCGAGGTGGATTATAACATGGAAGACAGAGATCTGACGATATGTAGTTGAGATAGACTCGCAGGTATCGTGAACGATGAATCAGTTCAAGCATATTATCGAAGTTTTCTAATACAAGTGTGTTACTTGTTCCACATTTGATCAGTATTCTAAGTGAGAGCTCCCAGTAACGGTGCGGTATAGGAGTGACTCCAGCAAGCACCTCGAGGCTCATGTTATTCGTTGAATGCATACAGCCAAGGGCAATACGCAAACAACGGTATTGAAATCGGTCCAATTTGATTAGGTGGCTCTCAGCTGCTGAGAGGCAGCAGAAAGAGCCATACTCTAGAACAGAGAGAATAGTCGTTTCATATAGTTTGATGAGGTCTTCCGGGTGAGCGCCCCACCATGTTCCGGAGATAGAACGGAGAAAATGGATCCTTTTTCGGCATTTCTCTAACAAATAATCAATATGGGTCTTCCAGGTACACTTAGAATCAAACCAGACCCCAAGGTATTTAGAAGATAAAGATTGGTTTATGTCATCTTTCAACAGCTTTAGTTTCAGTTGAGCAGGGTACCGCTTCTTAGTAAACACAACCAATTGAGTTTTTTGCGGAGAGAACTCGATCCCTAAATGTCTGGCCCAAACAGTCAGGTTATTTAGGGAATTTTGCAATGGTCTTTGCAGGACTTCTGCACATGAACCTCTTAGGGAGATCACGGCATAATCTGCAAGTTGTCTAAGCGTGCATTGTCCTTCCAAACAATTGTCAATATCTTTAACATAGAAATTGTAAAGCAAGGGACTTAAACATGAACCTTGGGAAGGCCCATGTAGCTATTTCTGGAAGTTGTCAGAGTGCCGAGAGTAAAGTTCATGTGTTTTACTGACAACAAATTGTACAAGAAATTATTCAAAATAACGGGTAATCCACTACTGTGCAGATTTTCCGACAGTACTTCTATGGAAACAGAATCAAAAGCGCCCTTAATATCCAAGAAAACTGAAGCCAGTTGCTCCTTGTGCGCATAGGCCAGCTGTATATCTGAAGAGAGCAACGCTAGACAGTCATTTGTTCCTTTACCTTTTCGAAACCCGAATTGAGTATTTGACAGTAATGCATTTTGCTCGACCCAATGGTCAATTCTTGAAAGGATCATTTTCTCCAATAATTTTCTCATGCATGATAGCATGGCAATCGGTCGGTATGAATTGTGATTAGACGCTGGTTTCCCAGGCTTTTGAATAGCTATTACTTTGACCTGGCGCCATTCTGGTGGTACGATGTTGTACTCCATGAAACAGTTGTACAGGTCAAGTAATCGTCTTTAGCGATATCTGGGAGGTTTTTTAGAAGATTGAATTTGATATTATCGCATCCCGGAGAAGAATTGTTTGATGAAAGAAGAGACATAGAAAGTTCCAGCATTGAGAATGGTCCACCCAAAGAACCGGGATCAAGCGTAGATTCTCGAAATAGCGGTTCAGCTGGTACGGAATCTGGACAGACCTTTTTTGCGAAGTTGAATATCCATCGATTGGAGTATTCTTCACTCTCGTTGGTGGAAATGCGGTTCCGCATGTTGCGGGCCGTTTTCCAAAGTGTTGTCATTGAGGTTTCTCGTGATAGTCCCTCGACAAAACGTCGCCAGTAGCTACGTTTTTTAGCCTTTCTTTCAAGCCTCAAATACTCTTCGAAAAGCTCAGACCTTCCGTGTTTACGGAAAGCCTTGAAGGCATCAGATTTCTCGGAATACAACTTAGTACATTCATCATCCCATCCAGGAGTGGCTGGTCTTCTTATGACAGATGTACTTGGAACGCGTCGTTTCTGAGCTTCTAGTGCGCTTTATGAATCAATTCGGTAAGGAATCGATACTCATCCAGTGGAGGAAGAATATCAGTTGATTCAATACCAATGTTTACCGCCGATGAATTTTGCCAGTCAATGTTTTTCGTGAGGTCGAAAGGAACATTAACTGGCATTGATCGTTGATAGCCGCTTTTGATTGTGGTGACTATCGGCATGTGGTCACTACCATGGGGATCTTGGATTACCTTCCACGTGGAATCTAATGATAGTGAATTAGAGCATAAAGACAGATCTATTCGACTTTCCTGACCTTGAGGTCCTATTCGAGTTACTTCGCCTGTGTTCAAAATATTCAAGTTGAAATCGTCGCACAAATCATAGAAAATAGGCGCTCTGTTATCGTCTCTAGTTTCGCCCCATGCAATACCATGTGCATTCATATCACCCAGTATTAAAACTGGGGATGATAAAAGAGAGACTGCGCTCCAAAGATGCCGACGATTAAGTGAGGCATTTGGGGGAATATACGCTGAAGCTATGCAAAGGTCTTTATTCTTTACATTTACTTGGCAAGCTACGATTTCTAAACCATTAACAGTCGGAATGGGAATTTTGTAGAAAGTGTGACATTTTTGATTCCCAAAAGAACGCCACCATAATGATCATTCCGATCTTGGCGAATAATGTTAAAATCGTGGAAGTTGATTTCATCTTCAGAAGAAAGCCATGTTTCACAGAGTGCAAATATATCGCAATCGGAGTTGCGAATTAAAAACTTAAACACGTCCAATTTATGTTTCAGACTATGACAGTTCCACTGCAGCACAGTGATTGTATCTTGTATGGCCGTATTATCCATCGAAAGATACAAGTCCTGCTAGAAGGGCCATGAAACAGTCAATTGCTTCAGATAACTTTCAACTGTTGGAATAAAGAGGTCAATGATTGGCCTCAATGAATTCGGAATATTGAACAAGTTCAAAATACGATCCACAAGATCCTTAAAGGATATCAATCCTCGCTTGGACGAGATTCTTTTCTTAGAAGTGCGAGTAGCAGTTTTCTGCTCAGAGATATTCCTTGCCTGATGTTTCTTTGTAACATCAGTTTTAGGCAATGGCGGGAATGTCTTACTGCAACATGGGTCAAAAGGAGCAGTATAGACAGGCTGCTTCGGAATTTTAAATAATCCCCCATTACCATCAGATTTCGGCAAGCTTCTAGGATGATTTTTGTTTTCTTACGGCGCAATCCCGGGAAGACAGTTTCTTCCTCTTTTCGGGTACGTGTACCTCCGCAGAATCATCCATATCGGCTACGTCAGAGTCCGATTCGTCTATGGAAATGACATAATAAAAATCACTTACTTGAACGGCAGCTGAAATAGCAGCCGTTGCGTTGGCAGTTGCGGATGTGTCTTGCGACTTCACCATTTCTGCATACGACTGCTTAGAGCGCTGTACTAATGAACGCTTAACTTTTTGGGTGCGCTTTTGTACACCGGACATTCTTAGAACCATGGGGAGGGTCCATGCCACAATAAGCGCACTTTGTAACTTGTTGTTGGCAGGACTCTCCCTATGCCTTTCAAAACATTTGCCACAACGGGGCTTGTTGTCGCAAAACTCGGCAGTGTGCCCCAACTGTTTGCAGTTGGTACAATTGAAAACTCTGGGTACAAAAAGACGCACCGGAAACAACATATTTTCGATATCTACATATTTTGGGAGTATCGAACCGGCAAACGTTACCCGTAGCGAACCTGACTTCGAATATACTTTTTACCATCTACCATGGCTGCTGAATGCAATTCCTTGCAGTCCAGAATATCCACGGTAGATTGCAGGGCATTCTTTAAACGGCCTTTTCCTGCAAGCACATCCTTGCAAGTCAGGCTCGCTGCGTTAATTACGCCTTCAATCTCGACCTCCCGCGAGGGCACATAAACCAAATATTCCACATTATAGTTCTGGTCTTTTGCGATAGCATTTGCATCCTGGTATGTAGGTGCGGTTACACGTAGTTTGTTCCGATTGATTTGATGAAAATCAGTTTTCGGAAAACGACGCGTCAAATCACGTTTGATTCCTAGGAAATCAATACTTTTCACTTTCTGCCGAAAGTAAACAACCCAAGGCCCAGGCGAAGAAGCCTGGTAGAATCGCGTGCGAACGACATTGTCTTTGGGAGGCGTCTCGCCTCCGTTTTCTTCATCCATGAATTGTAATACAAAATCCCCCAAAAAAAATAGAAGAGAAAAAAATAATACTAATAGGTTTTAATTATAATAATAACAAAACAAACACACACACAAAAAAAGAAAAGAAAATTCAAAGTTTTTAAAAATAATTCAGGCAACCTTTTTTGCGTTTCGTCCCACTCTAATGCAACGGTGCCACCCTTGCCTAACGACAGGCAGAGCACACAAAAGCTTCACCACTGGTGCGTGGATGATAGTTAAACGAATGCAAAGAGACAATGGGATACAATCTTTTACTTAGCCTGTTTGCTGCCTACCCGAGTAGGTAGCTTTGTCGATGACGACCTGATGCTGATTGATACTGATCGTCGTCGCAGCACTTGATGAAAAAAAAACAAACTAACGAGACTGCAATAGCATCGCTAGAACAGCTCGCTTCCTTAACTAGTCGGCTGGATAAATCACCTTGTAACTAGCTTTACACTCGCGTAGGCAACTTAACGATATAAAAACAACCCGCCGAATACTAAACGGGGGAAAAAAAACTCTAGCGGTATAAAGCGCGTCACGTGATGAGACACGGGAGTAAAATACGTCCGGCTCGTCCAGAAACACGACAACACGGACAGAAAACTGGTTACATTGAACCAAAAATTTTGATTGTTGTTTTTAAATCGTTACATTTTATAGAAAGTATGACAAAGCTTATTGTTTCAATAAGGTTAGTTGAGATAATATCAATGACGAAGTATTATTATTTCTACAATACTTCTGAAACGAGCTTTTTGAAAAAAGCTTGAAAGAAATTGTTTATACATTTGAAAATAACCCCAGTATGATTTTGTAAACAAAATTTAATTATCAAAATGATTAGGTGAATATGAAGTTGAACTTGTTGTTCATTGAATACACCATGTCTACTTTGCGAATGCCGTATGATAAATGCCACGCACTTTTATGTCAAACCGCTGTTAGCTGACGAAGTATAAAATTGTTTTGGTGTTTACGTTTTGACAAGGGAAGTGATTTGAGCAAAAAATTGCTTGATTTGAATCCAAATTGTACGTTTACAAAATTTCATTCCACTCACTCGAACGAAATTAAATTTTAGCATGTTCAACCTTCAGCAAGTCGATTGAGTTGCTGAATTCCTCACCCTGTCGAAACGTAGCATTAATATAATAAATGGTAGTTATAACACGTGTAATGTAATGTAATACTTTTTTTTCCCAACTAGGACATTGCTGACTTGAGGCACTTCCTCTTTGTTCTCTACAACAAATTTACAGGGATTCCAATATGTCGCTAAATAGCTTAATCAGCATTATTAATTATTAATCAGATGTTTGATAAATGTTTTCGCTTAACTTAGCAAATGCTGCTCGATAAATGCAATGCCATACGCTAGGAGAAGAATGAATTTTGTCATTAATAGAAAAAGGAGAATCATGAAAAATATTTCACAGCGAGGTGTAGCTTTAAAAAATAGGTTTGGATTTTCAAAATTATATTTATTCAAGAATAATTTACAGCTTGATGTTAGAATTTTGATTATCGACATTATACAATATACATATATTAAACAACTTTTTCTTGAGATAATTCCGGATATGGTACTACTTTTAATGTCTATTAATTATTCCCGCCTAATAAATGATTTTCAAAAAATCTCTGTTTGTAATTTTTAAAATTATTTCAAATATTCCATCGGGGTCGTACACTTATTACGTAAGCAATTTTTCTGGGATTTTCGACTCCCCTCCCACATGTAAGATTTTTTTCATACGAATGATTTTTTATTTATATAGTGCGTAAGAAAACGACCGAACCTCCCTCCCCCCATAAGTGCTTACTTAATATATGTGTACGTTAATTACCTGTTAATTGTTCTTCAAAAATAATTAGGAATTTTGAAGTGTTCGGCTAGATTTTAGTGTAAACAGTTGTGAAAGTTTTGAAATCCTGGTTTTCATCAAGGGTTTTCAAAAATGTTTTGATAATATATATATAATATATACCAACGATTGTTACATTAATATTTGTCATTCATCAAGGTAAGTGTTTTGCATTTTTGGCTTTAATTAGAAATATTGTTTTAATCATCTTTTGATTGTTACAGGACATAAAACTCTGTCAACACTCTGAGGAAATTTATAGTTCTGCTGGTTCAATAAAATCCGCATTATGTACCTGGAGGCCTGAAGCACTAAATTGAACATATAGTGATACGTTGCATGATAAGTACGCTTCTAAATCGGTAAGCAAATTATTTCGTTTTCATTCCAATTTGCAATAACAAAAAAAGTTTGCTTTCAGATCAGAACTAATTTCATCTCTACCACGGAACGCAGGCGGAAGTTAAAATAAAAATGTGGGCTGTACCGTTCTTTATACTCCCAAAATTGTTGAAAATAATAAATACATTAAGCATAAAGACAATAAAATTGAAAATATATAGGGTAACCGTACCCTTAGTGGAGGTAGCACCAATAGTGGAGGTAGTGGGGTTTTAATGAGATTTATCATAATTATACACTATACGATGGTTTCAGTTGATGCGTCGTGCTTTAAATATCATGTTAAATGCAACTAATCTTAAGATTTCGCTTGAAAAACTATTGAAAACAATGATTTTGCTTAACAAAATTGACTCCCTTGCACCTATAGTGGTGCAACTGTACCAATAGTGGTGAGTCTCATAAGAAACCAATGGATAGCACCACTATAGGAACCAAAATTATTTTTTACCGCCACTAAAGGAACAGTGTACCCATAGTGGTGCAAGCAATATTTGGTAATTGTTGATGTTAAATGGCATCTATCTCACTTTTGTTAGCAAATTTATTAGTTTATCTATTGACTAAGATATTAAAGCAGTAAATTTCCCATAACTACCAATTTTTAAAAAATATTTTCTGTTGTGGATCTACTAATACCTCCACTATTGGTACCGTTACCCTAATCAAATTGAATAAAATAATTCAAAAAGAAAAACCCATCAATTCAACAATGGCGATGTTTGAATTCAACATAAATCTCTTGTTGAATCAAAAATATTATTGTAGTTCAACGAAACTTTCCGAAAAGCTCTTTTAAGCTCACGCTTTCCAAGCTTCTATAAAAACAACAATATTGGATTGTTGAAACAACAATAATTCTTGTTACCGCCAAAACAATGCGAAAGTCTTTTTGAATTTATGTGAATAATTGTTGTTTTTAACAGAGTTTTTTCTGCGTGAAGGAATGAGCAGGTGCTTTGAAAATGTTAGAGTTGACTAAGCCGGATCTGTCACAAGCCAGTCTACTAATCTACTACGATCCGTGAAAACTGTTAAAGGCTATATCGCAGTGTTTGTTTGCCTAGCAACCAAAGCCGTACATTTAGAGGCAGTTACAGATATGTCGGCCAACACTTTCATAGCAGCGTTGAAACGTTTTTGCGCTCGTCGTGGACTTCCTGGTCAAATTTGGTCCGATAACGGAACTAATTTTGTTGGCGCCGATCGCCAGCTTAAGGAACTTCTGGTATCTGCTACATTTAATTCCGAAGTCGGCCAATTCCTAAGTTGCTTGGGAATACAGTGGAGTTCCATCACACCGTCTGCCCCCACATGGGCGGTATTTGGGAAGGAGCAGTCAAAAGCATGAAGAAGCACTTTCGAGTTGTACTGGGAACCAACATATTGAATTTTGAGGAGCTATTGTTTTGAGCCAAATTGAAGCATGTCCAAACTCAAGTACATTTCAACGCTTCAACCTCGAACGAAATGGCACAAGATTGAGGACAATCTGAAGATCGGCGACCTTGTGCTAGTGAAAAATGAGAACACACCACCTGCTTGCTGGGAGCTTGCTCGGGTTATAGCAACTCATCCGGATCGTAACGGCATCGTTCGTAACGTAGATTTGAAGAGAGGCCAAACTATCTAAAAACGGCCAATCCATAAGCTGGTGATTCTTCCTACTAATTGAAGCATCCGCCTCAAGGCCGGGAGGATGTCTATGGTTATCAGGGAACTGAATTCAACCCTGGAAAAGAACAACACTATTTTTCAAGTAAATCAACATGTATCAAATATTTCCAAGAACAGGAAGCGGTCCTGTCATATACATAAGCAATAATGTCATTGTTGTTTGACTTCAGTTTTTCAAATAAAGAAGAAAGAGCAGACATTTTTGTGCATCGCCTAATCTTTATTTTTATATTTTCGTGAGAAACCCGAGTTTAGTTCGGCGAAAACTTCGCGTCTATTTTCGTTAGTCGTGCCTTGTCCACTTCCGCTACATTTCGGTCCGCCAACACAGAGCTTCTGCTCTTTGCTTATATCCCACGTTGCGCCACAGACCAAGACAGCGAATCTGCGATCGTAGTCACTCGATCCGACAATATCGAGATTATCGCGATTGATATTATTATCGTTATTGTCTCGCGACGATCACTCGCGACTATTCAGTCTATGTCCCACACTACAGTTAACTATTCGATCGTACGCAGAACCGCGAATCGAATGGTCGCACAACACCGTTTTTTTTTTACACTAAACGGTTTATCCGACTCGAAGGACTAAAATGTAACCGCGGCGAAGGTGGGAGGACCGAATTTAGTGGTAGAGTTCTTTCACTGCACTGAATAATACCTGCACGTAACTTGCAATGACTACGAAACGATAGATTTCGCGATAGGAATAACTGAAGTACAGAGCGACGTGTACTGTTCAACGATTTATTACCAAACTGATTTGATACTGGATTGCTTATAGTGATATATGGAAATTACATTATTGAGAGATCAAAAAAGGCCTATCCGAATATAGATCGGATTGGTTAATCTCACACTAGCAGATGGTTAGTGCCAAAGAGAAGTTCTGATATTAAGTGATGAACTTTGTAAAAGACTGAAAAATCACTCTAATAAAGTATTGAAAAAAAGAGTGGCTCCAACAAACACCCTAAATGAATTTTCAACATTTTTCGTCGTATTCATCGCTTATCTACCCAATTCATATTCCATTATTTGAGAATATCCTAACTTTAAGTTCAACATAGATTTGATCGATCAAATTATCATCACATCTCTTATGTTCTTGTATCCGTAGACTCAAAGGCACCGTCCGCCACAATGTACGGAAAACTGACGTGCCTTGTGGCACTGGCCAGCTTTTGGCTGGCTTACGCACTAGACTATGCCCCCAAAATGGAGACGGTAAAGCAGTGGAGCTTTCTGTCGTACAACTTCCCCTGGGATTACCCGTCCACCAATAAGGATTTTTACAACCCTGAGAACATCGTCGCCACCGGTATTGAAGTCGGTTACGACAGGATCTTCATAGCAACGCCACGATTGTTCAGTGGAGTACCGGCCACGCTATCGTCGATTCCACGTGGAACCCAGGGTGATTCGCCGCAGTTGCAAGCCTATCCAGAATGGCATCATCACACGGCTGGCACCAAGCAGTACAACTGCTCCGAAATCGGACTGGTATCGGTTTATCGAATCCGAATCGATTCGTGCAATCGATTGTGGGCCTTGGATGCTGGCGTTTCACGATCCTTGGAAGACTTCGAAGTGACCTGTCCTCCGAAAATATTGGTTTACGATTTACACACCGACCAGGTTGTACGGAGAATCGACTTCCCCACCGAAGTTGTCCGACGTGAATCACTTTATACCAACATCATTGTGGACGAATCCACATCTAGACCGGAAAATAACTGCGACGACGTATTTGTCTACATTACGGACACCGTCGCTCCAGGTTGGCTAACATTATAGTGGCCTTTTGTCAATAACTTACGTTTGAAAATTGTTCTCAGGTATCGTAGTCTATGACAGTGAGAAGGATCTGACGTGGCGTGTAAGCCATCCCGCTATGTACCCCGATCCAGATTTTGCTGAATCGACCATCTTGGAACACCGTTTCACTCTTATGGATGGTGTTGTTGGTATTGCATTTGATCAGGAATCCGGAATTGTTTACTTCCAGCCTCTAGCTACTGACAGGTTCGTTGCGTCAAATCATGAACTCTAGATTTCCAAATAACCGTTTACTGCTCTTTCAAGATTATTCTCGGTGACTACAGCGGCTCTTAGAGCTGGACCACTGCCTTTCGGAAAGGAGCTCCCTGTCAAACTGGTTGGTCGCAAATCATCACAAGGAATTGCTCTGGCCGTGCCACCACATGGAGGTACCATCTTCTATTCACCGTTTACGGAAACTGCCGTTGCGTCATGGAATCCCCGTACCAATGAGCATCAGTAAGTATTAAGCCTCGGATCAACACGTCAAAAAAGCAGCTAATATTACATCCATTTATGTAGGATCGTTGCGCAAGACCAGGAGCGCCTGCAGTTCACAGCCGACATCCGAACACCAGCCCGCGACGGATCTGCTATTTATATTCTGACCTCCAAGTTCCATAGGTTCTTCCTCAAGAATGTCGACGCTAACGAGTTCAACACTCGTATTCTTCGCATCGACGGCGTTGTCTCATCCGGTCTACCCACTGTTGCGCCGTCTGGATTCGGACCAACCGTTGAAACCAACTCCGCTTTCTACAGTTTACCTGCCGTTAATCCGTCCGCCGCCAACCCCTTCAAACCATTGCCACCGATGGCCACTATCCCATTCCCCAAGTATCCCACACATAAGTCCACCAATCCTAAGACCTATGCCTTCATTCAAAACTACTACGTCAACAATAAGCAGCCCTATGTCTATGAACCGGTTCCGGTGATCGACAAAACCAAGACCAATCCTTTCTTCATCCTGAACAGTGGCGAGAAGCCCTTCCCAGCCACCCAGCCGCGACCGCAGTACGGTCTCAACGGTGAAATCTTTTTCCCAAAAATCAACCACCACTTCAATGACTTCAACGGTCTTCGGTACGCGAAGAGCTTACGAGCCAATCTGACGGCGACGCCGTAAACGCAAAACGGGCGTATCCCAGTACTACGCGTTCAAAATTGGGCTCACGTCGAACCTCTCAATTGCAAATGTAAATAGTATCACAATTCTTATTCGACCTTATTGTGTTCAATTCTCTATTCAGTACCACCGGAAACTCATTTATCATATCATCACGGACGACCTTTTAATCATTGATCGAGAGTTAAGTAAATGTAGTAAATGTCTCACGAAATACTCTGTAGAACTAGGGACACTCTTCTCAAACCCTATGATAGTTTTCAACATCTTTTGTAAAGCCATAGCTCAATGCATTTTCACCAGCTCTCCGTTTTTGTTTGTTACTAACGGCGCCCCAAATGAAACTTCCATCTTGAGTTTCTTGCCTTTGTGCAAGATTTGATTGAATTTCGCATACTTTTGTGCGCTATTCGAAAATTCAAACAACTCAAATGATTCAGGTTGGGTCATGGCAGAGGTCGCCAGCAAATGTGTAGTAAATTATATCAACTCGACAACAAAATGACAATTTTAGATCAGTGTATATAATGAATCAAAATAAATAAATTATCTAAATGAGAATTCTAAGTTAATTTCTCTGAAATTGATGACATTCCTAGAAGTTACTGCCAAACGTCAACAACTTTTACTAAAAACTGATCTTTCTCGTTCAAAAATGACGTCACAGGTTTTAGGGGGAGCGGGTATAAGGGCGGCATACAATAAAGCGTGACAGAGGGGGAGGGGAGAGAATCTCGAAAATTAGTGAACGTCATCTTTAAATCGCCTTTTACTTCATTTTCCACTTTCAAAGTCTTTGTACTACAAATGGCCGAAGAAGATTAGCACTCCACCCTATATCCTAAAAACTCCTGCTTGAACTCTCAGGGGAACTCCTGGAAGATTACCCAGAGGAACTCTCGAAAGAATTCTCAGAGAAATTTTTAAAAAGATATTTCTTAATTTTAAGAGATATTTCTTTAGGAATTCCCAGGTGAACTTCTGAATCTATTCTCAGAAAACCTCCTGGAGGATTTCTCTGAAGAACGCCTGGAGGAATTCCCAGAAAAACCCCTGAACGAATTGTCAGAGGAACTTCAGGATGATTTCCCACGAGAAATCTTGGAAAAAATCTCAAAGGAACACCTACAGGAGTTCCCAGAGAAACTCGTGGAGAAATTCTCAGAAGAACTCTTGGAAGAATTTCCAGAGGGACTGCTGGAAATTCCAAAGAATCTACTAGAGAAATTTCCGGAGAAACTTCTGTGTGAACCCCGATAGAAAATCTCAGCCATACACCTAGAGGAATTCCCAGAGAAACTCTTGGAAAAATTTGAACACCTAGAGGAATTCCCAGAGAAATGACTGGATCACCGTCTTCGACCAAAAGTAGCACCGAATTTTCCGCTTTACGAAAAGTTTCCTGCTTACTAGGGCGGGAATCGAACGAACACTCCATGGCACGCAACTGCGCTTAGTCGACTGACGCCGCTACCGTACGACCACGAAGCCCACGAGAGTAAAACTCCTGGAGAGAGGAACTCCTGAAATACTTCCCATAGGAACTGCTGGAGATCTCAGATAATCTACTAGACAAATGTCCAAAAAACCTCATGGAGGATTTCACAGAGGAACCACTGGAGGAATTCTCACCCGAACACCTGAAGCCATTCTCAGAGGTACTTATGGATGAATTCCCATGGAAACTCCTGGACGATCAAATGAACTTCTGGATGAATTCCCAGGTGAATACCCAGTGAAACTGCAGGTGGAAATCGCAGAGGAACTACTGCAGGAATTTCCAGTGGAACTTCTGGCGAAACTCCCAGATAAACTCCTGGATTAATTTTCAAATGAAATCTGCAGCAGTTTTCGAAACGTCGGAGGAGTTTGTGATAGCTTATACAGTCGTGCATGTCGACTGTATATCCTACAGAGTTGGTGAAAGATCTTCTGAGGAAATTCTCAGAGGCACTCCAGATGAATTTTCGTACGAACTACTGGTAGAATTCAGTTGCCCCTGGAGGGATCTCCATGTGCAAATGCTGGGTAAAGTGTACCATTGCTACTTCACGTACCTGACGGAATAAAATAGACCCCAATCGCGGTCCTTAGCCTTTTACCCAGCAACTCCTATCCCTACCTCCTCGTGGCGCTGACCGGGATACGAGCAACCTTAGGGAGCATCGGCTAATGAACCCCGGTAGGAACTATAGTCGTATGGTCGACAGGGGACGGGGGGTTTGCCTCTCCCCGGAGCGTCTGTTCTCCATGTTAGAAGCGGCTCACAACAGCGTTTGTTTTCCATGCTATGGGCGGCTGATCATCGTCCGAGTGCCAGCGAGTGACTCTAAGTGAAACTACGGACCGGAACAATCGGCGAAGACCACTGCGATTGAAAACTCGGTTCGTGGAACTGCAAATCTCTCAACTTCATCGGGAGCACACGGATACTGCATCGTAGCGCTGCAGGAGGTTTGTTGGAAGGGATCAATTGTGCGAACGTTCAGAGTTAATTGTACCATCTACCAGAGCTGCAGCAACAAACACGAGCAGGGAAGAGCTTTCATAGTGATTGGCTATATGCAAAGGCGCGTGATCGGATGGTGGCCGATCAATGAGAGAATGTGCAGGTTGAGGACCAAAGGCCGGTTCTTCAACACCAGCATAATCTACCACGCACACTCAGGAAGCCCTGATGAATCAAAATCATCATAGGAGATTTGAACGCTCAGGTTGGTCGAGAGGAGGAGTTAAGACCGACTATTGGGAAGTTCAGCGCCCACCTGATGACGAACGAAAACGGCCTACGACTAATTGATTTCGCTGCCTCCAAGAATATGGCCATTCGCAGCACCTACTCCCAACACAGCCTTCCGTATCGGTACCGAGGGGCTGTCAACTTATGTATTTACGATTCATCTGCCTGAATTGAAAAGGCGTATTGAGGAATTATTTTGTATTTCCGTATTTTTCGACGTATTAAAGTATTTTTGTATTGTGGTGTATTAAATTCATCGCTAATTGTATTTTCCGTGAATTTTTCACCATGGATTGTATTTTTCGCGTATTGTTGAAGGTATTTTTTCACTTCTCGTTCACATCTGTCAAAATCATCAAATTGTTTTCAAAATAAAAACGAAGATCATTTCTATACATTTTCATATTGCGAGAAGATTGAAAAATTCGAACCGGGGTCCGACGGTCGACTGTCGGAAAGCTGTTCCGCAAACGTCAAATCACTTGTTGCACGGTAAAAAATTTTGGTTTATTTTTTCGGTTTGAATGTTGATTATTAAAATCAACGGGAATATGCAAGTTTAAACGAGTGTTACATGCCGCTATATTTTTTAAACAAGTTTTATGATACTTTGAAGGCATTTTGTCATATATTTATGTGATTTTGAAACATTTTAGATTTCTCGAATATTCTTGATATCAAGAAATATCAACACTTTTCGTACAGTGCATGCCATTTTGAAGTTTCCGACACTCAGTCTGCTTCTTCTTCTTTGCTCCGCAAAATTAGAATTTTTCTCTTTTCTCGCAATACATAAAGGGGTGCGAATACCGCAGCTGTCATTTTTTTCAAATATATGGATGGTTCCCAAACTTCCTCCACGCTATACCAAAAGGATTTATCGAAGTTCGCAGCAGGGATGCCAGGGGATATTTTCAAATGTCTTCACAGTCGAGTAAAAATGTCTTCAAATGTCTTCAATATCAAAATTATGGTTAGCAGTGAAAAAATTTCAAAATCCAATAGGTTTGTAATTAAAATCTCCTTGTTTTATGTATCGTTTATTTTTTAACAATCAAATTGTTAGAATTCAAGAGAATATTTTATATTTTTATTTTATATTTTATATTTTTATATAGAATATTTTAAATCTTCATGAGTAAGGGAAATGACTTTCCCTTGAATTTTCTGAAGAGTCTTTAAATATAATTCCAACGGATTTTTCTAACTAAATTTCCTTGTGGAATTCTTCTGTAGGGATTCGGAAATATTTACCATGAAATCTTCAATTTTTTGAAGAAAATTCCGGAAGAATTTCTGGAGCATCTTCAGAATAAATTCCTGATGGATTTTCGGAGGCTTTCTGAAGGAATCCCTAAAGGAATTTCCGGAGGAATTGCTGTTGGAACATCCAAAGGATTTTCTCAAGGTACTTTCAGATAAATTTCTGAAAGAACTTCCGGATGTAATGCTAATGGAACTTCCGGAGGAATTACAGGAGAAATTTCGGAGGGATTTTCTGGAAGAATGACTGAAGGATTTTCCTGAAGAATTCCTGAAGGATTTTCCTGAGGACTTCCTGAAGGATTTTCCTGAGCAATTACTGAAAGGGTTCCTGAAGGAATGTCTGAAGAAACTTCAGGACGAACTTCTGGATAACTTTTTCGAGGAACTTCCTCAGGTATTTGTCGTGACCGATTCAACCACCGCTCCTAATCGGAGCGATTGCCGCTACCTCCGAACGACAATCAAAGTAGAGAGCAGTTCTACCCGCTCTCTGACTTGATTGTCATCGGGAACTGCTTCCTCCGGCGGCATTTCGACCAGCAGGGGGCGGTGCCACCCGCTTACCCGCTGCCTACTACTGCCACCGGGAACACGGACCTATTCCTATAGGTCCACCGCTGCTCGGACCTACTCCTGTAGGTCCTGGTCCAGGAATGGGCACTACGCTACGGTAGTCTCCGCCCAGCTGCAGGTCTCACCGTTGATGCGCCTAAACACATCGGCCAAAAATTCAAATTGTTTCTACCATTTTACTCATATCTATAGACATATGAGACATGGTCCGGTAGTGATGGGTTAACACTCCATTCGTGCCATTCATACCTTGTTGCCATATTTTACCATGAATGCCTTCACGTTCATTAGGTGCAATATAATTGCCTACTTTTGGCGAATTGCCAGCAATATGCACTGAGCTTTCAAAGCTTGCTTACATCACATGTTAAAGAATTTGTGATATGCAAAGATTTATAATAAGTGCCTTGTACTTCTTTCTTAGCTTTTTCAGTACATTTAAATACTTGTTCGACTTTAATTTATTTTATTTATTTTAACTTAATCGCTATCACCACAGTATTGATCAGGAATATTGCGCAGGAATTTCCGAAAGAATTACTGGAGGAAATAACAGAGAAATTCCAGAGTATAGTTCAAGAGGTATATTATTGTAGAATCTTTCGGCAACATTCTCGGAGCATCATCCAGAGGAATTCCTGGAGAAACTTCCAAAAGGATTCTTGGAGGAATTTCCGAACGAATGCCTGCAGGAGCTTCGAGAGCAATTCCTGGAAGATCTGCTGGAGAAAGTCGTGAAAAAAACAAACCAAGGAATTTCTGAATGAGCGACTGGAGGAATTTCCGACGGAATTCTTTGAGGATCTAACGGATAAATTTCTGGACGAACTTATGGAGGAGCTGCTATAGAGGTTCTTCCAAAGGAAATTCTGGAGAAATTTTCTGAAAATCTGAAGGAATTGCTGGACGAATTCCTGGAGGAATTTCATTTCAGATAGAAATCCAGAGATGTATGGATTTACTGTAGAAATTCTTAGAGGAATTCCTAGTTAAAATACTGGAAGAGTGCCCAAAAATACTTCTTGCAAAAATATCAAAGGAATTCTCGCTTAACTTTTCAAAAGGACCTAACATTTTTTTTATGAATTAATTTGAGTACTGCAATCAAAAGCTTTCATGTTTTTCTATTGATTCCGCTGTTCAAATTAATTCATGAAAAAAATGTTACTTAGGTCCTTTTGAAAAGTTAAGCGAGAATTCAAGGAAGAATTCAACAAGGAACTGTAACGAGTTTACCCTAAACTTTCTACTGAGTCTTAAATAAAAACTCTGGCGGAATTTTTTTTTAGGAAATTCCTCTGATTTTTTTTTCTGAAGATTTTCCGGAACAAATTAAAAATAATTTATCAAAACAATTTCAATTTCTTGTCGACTCCGTAAGAATTTTCTATGGAAACTAAAGAAAATTTCTGAGAAAATAAAAATAGTTTTCGTAAAAATGTGGTACATGGAAAATTCGAAAAGACATCGCACAACTTTCAAATACAAATCCGGAGTACATCCCACGAAAATTTCTTGCAAATTTATTGTGGAAATAAACATGAAGTCTTTGTAGGAGTTCAGATGATTTTCCTGCAAGAACTTAGAAATAATTTAGATGAAAATTAAATTTTAAATAAAAATTTAAAATTTAAATGGTTCTAGTCCAACAACTCAGATATGATAAGAAAATTATTTTGAGCTTTTTAGTGGAATGCTTTCACCTGTCATAAGACGAGTTTAAACAATCCCATTGAATTCCACCACTTAATTGTATCCTGACAGATACGTATTTCGACCTCAACAGTAAGGCCGTCTTCAGTGTCTTGTACTTGACTCGACTTGAAGAAAATGATCGCAGCTTACACTATTTATACTATGCGTAGGTATAATAATTTATCTAGGTACTTATCTTACTACGGTGCTTATTTCTACTCGCTTGATGCGCTTAATGCTTAGGTATAAACTTGAAGAGCCAGGAGCTACCATTTCCTTGATCTTTATTCAACAACCGCGTTTGTACCTGTCGGTAGATTTCCAAGCTCTCAGCAACATCAAGTTTCCACGGAGAAGAGACATTTCTTAAAATTTTTATGTTTGATGTCGTAATTGAATGATTTTCCTGATATACATGTTCAGCTACCTTAGACCTAAACTCATAATTTAATCCTTATCAGTTTCCCTCTTAGCCTTACTTACTTCTGCAATATGTTCTTTGAACCTTACATCTAACGATCTTTTTGTTTGACCTACATATACTTTATCACACTGTGAACAATTAATTTGATAAACCCCGGCCTTATTTAACATTTCTACTCTATCCTTTGTGGAGCCCAACAGTGTCTTCAGTTGATTGCTTCTGCTGGAGAATACTAAATCGATGCCGAATTTCCTCAGTCGATGGCGTAGCTGGTGGGTGATGTGTCGATCATAGGGGACTGATACCCTCTTCAGCGGTTCATCGATCGGTGTTAGTGTTGTCAGTTCGTTTTTCCGTAGGTTCCGCTGCTTCTTGTTGATGATTGCTTGTATTGTTCTTTCCTTGTATCCATTGATCCTCGCTGTTTCCAAGATGTGTTGTAGCTCCTTTGTTTTTCCTTCTTCGCTCAGGGGAATCGTCTGCATCCTGTGGATCATGTGATGAAAAGCTGCCATTTTGTGCTGATACGAATGATTTGATGTGTATGGGATGACTCTCATGGTGTTGGTGGGCTTCCTGTAGATTTCGAAGTCTAATGTTGCATTTGTTCCCTTGATAACCAGTAGATCCAAGAAAGGTAATTTACCTTCCTTTTCCTCCTCGTGGGTGAATTTGATGTCTTTATGCACGTTGTTTATCGCTTCCAAGATCCTGGGTAGATCTTTCCGGTTGATGATGCTGAAAATGTCGTCCACGTATCTCCACCACTTCTCGGGTAGTACTCCTTGTTCCTCTAGGTTGTCCTCCAAATTCGCCATGAATAATTCGCACAAAAACGGTGATAGCGGATTTCCCATAGGTGCACCCTTCGTTTGTTTGTAGAAGCTTCCACGGAATGTAAAGTAGTTCTCATTCATGCATAATCTTGCCAGCTTGAGATACATCTTTACCTCTCCTCGCCATGTTGTATCCGTCCGTTGTCCTAGTAGCCAATCCTCCAAAAGGTTCAGAGCATCCTTCACTGGAACGCTTGGGAACAATGCCGCTACGTCGAATGATACCATGATGTCCTCTTCTCCGATGTTTCCTGATTCCAATATCCTCTTGGTGAACTCCTGGGTGTTTACAACTGATCTGCTGGGAAACTGCAGTTTACGGAGGAACAATTAGCACACCTCAACAAGGGGTTAGGGTATGCGACAACCCAGAAAGCGGATCTAGAGCAGATAATCGTGGATACTGAGACAGCGATTTCACGAAATGTTGATCAACGGGACCAGAATAGTGTGAGAAACATCGTAGCAGACGCCATCAAAGCAGGACATCATGGGACATCGAACAAAGACGAGAGGAGGATTTTAAAGGAGTTAAAGGAGAAACCAGTTTACTACATGAAGGCGGACAAAGGAAACGCAGTGGTGATAATGGACAAAGAGGACTACGATGAACAGATGACGACAAAAATCAACGGAGGACCATACAGGCATTTGAGAGTGGACCCACTACCCGGACTAATCCGACTTACGGATAAAACGATAAAGGAATGCAAGACGATCATCGGAGAAGCCCGCGTTAAAATGACGAACCCTGTGTTACCAAGGATCAAAGGACTACCAAAGATACATAAGCCAGGTACAGAGATGCGAGAAATAGTTTCATCAGTGGGATCCCCTACACAAAACTTGGCCAAGTGGTTAGTCAAGGAGTTCCAGAGTATGCCGAAGCCGTTCCCCAGCAGATCAGTTGTAAACACCCAGGAGTTCACCAAGAGGATATTGGAATCAGGAAACATCGGAGAAGAGGACATCATGGTATCATTCGACGTAGCGGCATTGTTCCCAAGCGTTCCAGTGAAGGATGCTCTGAACCTTTTGGAGGATTGGCTACTAGGACAACGGACGGATACAACATGGCGAGGAGAGGTAAAGATGTATCTCAAGCTGGCAAGATTATGCATGAATGAGAACTACTTTACATTCCGTGGAAGCTTCTACAAACAAACGAAGGGTGCACCTATGGGAAATCCGCTATCACCGTTTTGTAAAGCGAATTATTCATGGCGAATTTGGAGGACAACCTAGAGGAACAAGGAGTACTACCCGAGAAGTGGTGGAGATACGTGGACGACATTTTCAGCATCATCAACCGGAAAGATCTACCCAGGATCTTGGAAGCGATAAACAACGTGCATAAAGACATCAAATTCACCCACGAGGAGGAAAAGGAAGGTAAATTACCTTTCTTGGATCTACTGGTTATCAAGGAACAAATGCAACATTAGACTTCGAAATCTACAGGAAGCCCACCAACACCATGAGAGTCATCCCATACACATCAAATCATTCGTATCAGCACAAAATGGCAGCTTTTCATCACATGATCCACAGGATGCAGACGATTCCCCTGAGCGAAGAAGGAAAAACAAAGGAGCTACAACACATCTTGGAAACAGCGAGGATCAATGGATACAAGGAAAGAACAATACAAGCAATCATCAACAAGAAGCAGAGGAACCTACGGAAAAACGAACTGACAACACTAACACCGATCGATGAACCGCTGAAGAGGGTATCAGTCCCCTATGATCGACACATCACCCACCAGCTACGCCATCGACTGAGGAAATTCGGCATCGATTTAGTATTCTCCAGCAGAAGCAATCAACTGAAGACACTGTTGGGCTCCACAAAGGATAGAGTAGAAATGTTAAATAAGGCCGGGGTTTATCAAATTAATTGTTCACAGTGTGATAAAGTATATGTAGGTCAAACAAAAGATCGTTAGATGTAAGGTTCAAAGAACATATTGCAGAAGTAAGTAAGGCTAAGAGGGAAACTGATAAGGGATTAAATTATGAGTTTAGGTCTAAGGTAGCTGAACATGTATATCAGGAAAATCATTCAATTACGACATCAAACATAAAAATTTTAAGAAATGTCTCTTCTCCGTGGAAACTTGATGTTGCTGAGAGCTTGGAAATCTACCGACAGGTACAAACGCGGTTGTTGAATAAAGATCAAGGAAATGGTAGCTCCTGGCTCTTCAAGTTTATACCTAAGCATTAAGCGCATCAAGCGAGTAGAAATAAGCACCGTAGTAAGATAAGTACCTAGATAAATTATTATACCTACGCATAGTATAAATAGTGTAAGCTGCGATCATTTTCTTCAAGTCGAGTCAAGTACAAGACACTGAAGACGGCCTTACTGTTGAGGTCGAAATACGTATCTGTCAGGATACAATTAAGTGGTGGAATTCAATGGGATTGTTTAAACTCGTCTTATGACAGGAACTCAGATATGTTAAAAATGCATTTTTTCTTCTGCTTGTCATTTTTTGTGACGTTTACTAACAACTTGTTTTATGCTTTCTCCAGAAACTAGAACTAATATACTGAGCAATGCTGGCTGCAGATCCAAAATCCATTGGGTATACACAGATATGTGTCCATTTTCGTGAAAACGGTACGGGATTGGCCATACACCCTGAATAAATATCACTTTCGCAGAACATCCGGAACCTGTTACAAATTGCCCAGAGAGTCTTATAGTCCTCAAAATATATCTTTAATAAAGATCCTATATTCATTGTCTTGAGAAAACATGAATTTTGACACCCATGGTTCCAGATGGTGCCAAAGCCGGCCCTTCCGGGAAGGCCCTTGGAACTTGCTATAAGGGTGGCAGTGGACACTATCATTTTGGAAATGTTTCTGTTATCATCGTCTCGCAAAGCCATGAAGTTAGATACCCATATTTGCATTATTCCGATCTGTTATCATTTCATCATGTTCCCGGAACCGTTTCTACGAAAATGGCCATATCTCTGCGTAGTTTTGATGGATTCTTGATCTACAGCCATCATTGGCCGGCATATTAGTTCTAGTTTTTGGACAAAGCATAAAACAAGATGAAAATAAACGTCATTTAAAATGACAAGCAGTGGAAAAAAAGCATCTTGAACGTACCCTCGGAAAACCCGGAACATCTCCGGTGGCCAAGGACCAACTTCAAGTATTGCATAAGAATAGTATACTAGAAGAGTTTCCGCGTCCGATGGTCCCAATTTTATCAAAATCGGATCAATCTACGCAAAGTTATGCTGACTTGAACTTCGGCAAAAATTTTCCTATCTCAACCTTTTTGTCTAACCCCTGTAAGTCTTCAAATATTTTAAAAAGTCTTCAAAATGTCTTCATGAAATAAATGTCTTCACAGTGATTCAAATGTCTTCAAATTGAAGACATGTCTTCAAATCTGGCATCCCTGGTTCGCAGCTCGGTTACATCTATTCTTTTTGGTACAGATACCGATAATCAAGTTGTTAAATAATATTAGAATCGAGATACTACACGATTCATAGGCATGCTGGATTGTTTTTATCAAGACAATAATTCCATAGCTGTCAACATAAACTAACAGATTGGTATTGACAGGTATTGACGCATTTTAGGTAAATCGGCATATTAATCGGGTATTAAAATTGTACTTTAAGTTGTATTGATGGAATGCCGGCGTATTGATGAATTATTTCGTATTAAAGTATAAAATTTTTATTTTTTATTTTTAGGTATTTTTAAATGTATTT
Source organism: Armigeres subalbatus (assembly GCF_024139115.2). Lineage (NCBI taxonomy): Eukaryota > Metazoa > Arthropoda > Insecta > Diptera > Culicidae > Armigeres > Armigeres subalbatus. The sequence goes on along the minus strand of NC_085139.1, from coordinate 7,397,235 downwards.
TTAGATGTAAGTATTTACAATTCAACTATTTTATATAGTTGATCGCCCCTCGATCGGTACACCTGGAGATCACCACTGCAGACAGAATCACAAATCGACCACGTTCTGATTGATGGACGGCACTTCTCCGACATTATCGTCGTCAGGGCATATCGTGGCGCTAACATCGACTCTGACCACTATCTGGTGATGGTTAATGGCCCATAACTAACCGTCATCAACAATGTTCGGTACCGACGATCGCCGCGGTAGGACCTAGAGCTGATGTCGCCACTGCATACGCGCAGCATCTCGAGGCAGCGCTGCCGGAAGAGGGTGAGCTCGATGAGGCCCCTCTTGAGGACTGCTGGAATACAGTTAAAGTAGCCATTAACGACGCATTGGAGAACAACGTCGAGTATGTGGGACGAATTCGACGGAATGATTGGAACGTTATAGACGGAAGTGGAGACAGCAGATTCGCCTATTTCAGAAGAAGAAACGCCGCCTGGAAAGAGCGGAGTGCGAGAAGATGGAACAGCTGTGCCGTTCTCAAGAAACACGCAAGTTCTATCAGCAGCTCAACGCATCTCGCATAGGCTACGTGCCGCGAGTCGAAATGTGCAGGGATAAGGATGGGAGCATCTTGACGGACTAACGTGTGGTGATTAAAAGGTGGAAGCAGCACTACGAGGAACATTCGAATGGCGCTGAGAGTACAGGCAGTGAAAGTCAAGGCAGCGGAGGAGATGACTACGTCAGTTCAGCGGACGATGGAAGCCAACCAGCCCCCACCTTGAGGGAAGTTAAGGATGCCATCCAACAGCTAAAGACCAATAAAGTAGCTAGTAAGGATGGTATCAAGATGGGCCCGTAAAAGCTGGCCACAGATGCAACAAAAGTTGGACTGGTGGTGAATGCATCGAAGACAAAGTACGTGCTTGTGGGCGGAACAGAGCGCGACAGGGGCCGCCTGGGAAGCAGTGTTACGATTGAGGGGGACACCTTCGAGGTGGTCGAGGAATTCGTCTACCTTGGATCCTTGCTAACGGCTTATAACAATGTTAGTCGTGAAATACGAAGGCGCATCACGCTGCCGTGAATCGCATATTAAATATGCAAAAAAAAAAAATTTGTCCCATATGAATAGGAAACCCAGCAAAGATGGGACAGCTATGCGATTCACGGCAGTAACGGTCTTCAGAAGAAACTGCGGTCAAAAAAGATACACCACCGCACCAAATGTGTCATGTACAAGACGCTGATAAGACCTATAGGCTATATAGTCCTCTACGGACATGAAACATGAACAATGCTCGAGGAGGACTTGCAAGAACTCGAAGTATTCGAGAGGCGGGTACTTAGAACCATCTTTGAGGGTGTGCAAGAAGACGGTGTGTGGGGGCGAAGAATGAACCACGAGCTTGCCCAGCTCTACGGCGAAGCCAGTCAACCGTCTAAGACGAGTTAAGTACTCTCCATTTAATTCCACTACGTTATCTTACGCAGATACGTATTGGGCAGTATTTAGAAGGTAGCTAAGACCGGAAGGGTACCATGGGCAGGACATACGTTGCAAGAATGCCGGACTGCGAAGATGGTGTTCGCTTCCGGCCCGGCAGGTACAAGACGGCGTGGAGCATAGCGAGCGAGGTGGGCAGACCAGATACAAAACGACTTGGCGAGCGTGGGCGCATTTGAGGATGGAGAGATGCGGCCTCGAACTGTGTATTTGTTGGAAATAAATTTAGTGTGTAACCGTCACCCCTCATATTCGAGACAACTGTATACCGTCAGTTTTAAATCGTTGAATATTGTCCGAAGCTTGGCCTGAAGGATTCAGCAGCAGGAACAGGAGGACGTTCATATATTGCACAGCAAAGAGTCAGCAAAACACTTTGTTTTTACAAAGACGATAAAAGTCTAATTTTAGGACGTTTTACGAACGTCAAATACTTAAAAATAGGTAAAAAGAATTATCGCTAATTTTACCGATATTTATAGTAAACATCCATTACCTAATTTTTATAGATAGTAGAATCTATATGCACACGCGGATATGACGTCACAGCCCTTAACGTTTCCATTGAAATCGTGACGTCATGCTCGTTTGGAGACACGTTTGACAGTTCGTTTGGAGACAGAGGATTTATCTTCGCTCATCTATATATTCCACTAGAGGCCTGAATAAGAGAAACGCGGATAGAAAATATGACTCTGCCAACACTGCATTCAATCTTCTTTATCAAAGAACAACACATGAAAAGGAAGAAATGGTTTATGCAGATAAAATCTCACAATCCGCTATTTTATGTGTCCACATCACATAACAATAGAATCCAATAAACAATGGAATTTAATAGGCGAATTTGAGAAGGATCCAGTGGTACACACCAAATTTTCTTTAAGTCATCCAGCAAAATGATTTGCTGGAATCATACCAGCAAAGTAATGTTTTGCTGTTTTACAGCATTTCCTTTATAAGTTTACTGAATTTCAGCACTTTGATCAACAAGTGTCAGCAACAACCTTGTGTTTGCTGAAAACCAGCAAACCTATCAAAACGTCAGTTGAAAATGTCATTTGATCTCCATGTACAATTTTCAAACCTCGTGTTTGATTTGGACAGTAAGATTCAAACGTTCAGTGCAAGATTTTATTTTAGGACTTGCTTGGTAAGTATGTTTTATTTCAATAAAATCCATCTTAAAATGGCAGAAAGTGGCAGAAAATAGTTGTGATTATGATGAATATAGACCATTATTTTCTTTCTTGCTTTCAGGCGGATTGATATTGTGGATTGTGGACCAGACAAAAGAAGTCTCGGTGCTACAAAATGTTGGGTATAAATAAATAAAAATTACTTAGGGCCAATTTCTTTACCTTCGCTTAACTCTTAAGCGGTGCTTACCCATACGTTTAAACCTGGTTTAAGGCCTAAGCGGAGGTGAAGAAATCGGCCCTTAGTGATTATTGAAAAATATACATATAATAAAAGATAGACATGTAATAAAAGAGCACTTAATTTATTTTCAAGGCTAAGAACTACCGTTTTTTTACAATTTTTTTTCAATTCTAATTTAGTTATAATTCTCGAAATTGCTGAAAATACAGCTAAAAATGAACGTTAATCTTTTGCTGGTTAACCAGCAATACGATTTTTCAATTTGCTGAATATCAGCATTTGAACTGTCATTTTCGTTGAAATAAATTTTGCTGGTTAAACAGCAATTTATTTTGCTGAATGAATTGCTGAATGAACAGCACAAAAAAAATCAGCAAAATTTTGCTGGTTTCCAGCGAAAAAAAATTAGTGTGTAGAGTGCGCTGCGAGAGTGTGGGAGAAAAGTCGTCAGAAGCGATTATTTACATTCAAAATCAAATTTTCTCCATCCAATTAACTTCATTTTTTGGTATATTGTCACATGTTTTCCACTGGCAATGGCTTCTTACAGTCTTTAGGCAGCTGTTGAAGACGAATCCCACCCAAATAAGCCGCAAATTAAAAATCCGGGAATTCATAACCAAGATAGTGCGGTGGAGGCACTGCAAGAGATGTGCTATTTAATCGGAAAAATCATATGCAAGCACTCACCGGATGGAAGCTTATCCCAAAGAAAACAAAATTTTCTTTCAATTTGCGACTATTTCAGCTTTCATAAATGGTTGGATTAACAAGAAAACGCGAAAATCGTACTCCTCCATATGCCGGCAATGCACTTTTTTGGCCAACGACACTTTTTTCGTGGTTCTTGTAACGACCAACAGATGTCGAAATGATCGAAGAGCTTTATTCAAATTCGCCTATTTCATAATCTATACACAGTTAGAAAAAAAGTACCTAATTTTAAGTACTTTTTTTCTCCTCCCTCTTCCCTTTGTTGTCATAAAATGAAGAGCAAAACCACTCAACAAGGCCAGTAAAGTGTGGGAACCCAACGTTGAGTAATCTCATGTTTACAAAAGTTGAGTGAAATGTACATAACTTTTGGATAGTTTCTATTTAAAATTAAGTATATTTTACTTAATATTAAGTGAATTTCACTTAATTTCAAGAAAAAACTACTTAATTTTGGGTTCCCGCACTGAACCCCCGATTTGAGTGAAAAGTACCTAATATTAGACGATCCCCACCGATGTGTATCCAAATGAGTGTCTAGTATAGGAACGAAATGCGTTCATATTTTATTTATGCACTTGTTCTCGCACCGGTTGTTTCTATCAAGGTTGTTGAAGTGCAATCATGCTTCGCACCGGTGGTGAATATCCGGTTGCTATTGAGGCAAACACGGAAATAAATAAAATCAGGAAAAAATTATTATTTATTTTCAAATCTTTCAGAACGCGCTCCAACTTTTGTAATATAAGTATGTGCGTAATGCATTTTGTGATTATCAGATTAGCTAGACACACATCTGCTAGGTGGCGCTAGCTTATATGCAATAATTTAGTGAGGTGGATGATGGAGACTAGTTTAGTTTGGAATTCATACGCACAGTGGCGCTAGTGTATGAGAAATAACCTGTTAGGTTAAATATTTCTAAATCCGTTAGAGTTAGAAAGTGGTCATCTTCTACAAAGTTATCCGAATTATCTTTTAGGTTGGTTATTATGTAAGATTTAAAAGGGTAGTCAAAACCAGTAGTTTAGTTTGAAACCGCAATACTCGTTGGCGCTCGAGTTGAGTCGAATCGAGTCAAGTACGAGACACTTACTGTAGAAGTCGAAATAAGTATCTGTCAAAGGTACAACCAAGTGGTGGAATTAAATGGAATTTTACGAACTCGTCTTATGTCAAGTAACTTTGTAGAACACGGCAATATTCTGAAAATTCCAGATTTTGAGATATTTAACCTATCAGTTTATTTATTATACACTAGCGCCGCCAAGCGATTGTGTTTAAAACTAAACTTGCTTGCATCATGACGGTTTTCACCGCCCGAACAACTTTGTGGAATATGGCAATATTCTAAAAATTTCAGTTTTCGAAATATCTAACCTAGCAGGTTATTTCTTATACATTATACATTATACACATACATTATACACTTATACATTATACACATTATACATTATACACCCGAACAACTTTGTAGAAGGCGGCAATATTCTAAAAATTACATATTTTGAGATACCTGACCTATCAGGTTATTTCCAATACACTAGCGCCGCCAAGCGGTTGTATTATTAACTAAACTTGCTTTCGTCATGATGGTTTTAATCGTCCGAACAACTTTGTAGAATACGGCAATATTCTTAAGATTTCAACTATCGAAATATCTATCCTTTAAGATTATTTCCAAATCACTAGCGCCGCCAAGCGGTTGTATTTCAAATTAAACTTGTTTTCGTCATGATGGTTTTGGCCACCCGACCAACTTTGCAGAAGACGCCAATATTCTAAAAAATCCAGATTTCGAGATATCTAACCTATCAGATTATTTCATATGCACTAGCGCCGCCAAGCAGTTGAAATTCAAACTAAACTGACCTCCATCACAATGGTTTTGATGATGAATAACCGAACAATTTTTCAGAAATCGGCACATTTTTTATTTATGCGTTACTCTATATTTCCGTGTGATGGTTTGGCAACGGTTGGAGCGGGTCGCCAAATTTGCCAACTCGCTATTCACCGAAGGTTGCGTTTACATTTCCCAAACCCGTTTACCAACGACCGGTGCGAGTTCGCGTCATGATAGAGGTTGCTATTTTGGCTTTATTTACGCACTGGTGGGGATCGTCTTAGGTACTTTTTTCTAACCGTGTACATGACATGCATATCCAGTTTTCCGCGAGCGGTAATGGCCGCCAGCTTGCCTGCGGGTTAGTCTCTGATTTGACGTTTCTGGAGGTCAACTGCACCCACTATTCGAGCATTTTGATCAATGTGGTATATCCAGTTTTCCGCGAGCGGTAATGGCCGCCAGCTTGCTTGCGGGTCAGTCTCTGATTTGACGTTTCTGGAGGTCAACTGCACCCACCGCTCCGAGCATTCTGACCAATGTTGCATATAAGAAGGTGCTGATTCAGTGAATTCAAGCCTTCTTATATACCACATTGATCAAAATGCTCGAATGGTGGGTGCAGTTGACCTCCAGACACGTCAAATCAGAGACTGAACCGCAAACAAGCTGGCGGCCATTACCGCTCGCGGAAAACTGGATAAGAAGGCTTGAATTCACTGAATCTGCACCTTCTTATATGCAACATTGGTCAGAATGCTCGGAGCGGTGGGTGCAGTTGACCTCCAGAAACGTCAAATCAGAGACTGAACCGCAAGCAAGCTGGCGGCCATTACCGCTCGCGGAAAACTGGATATTATTGCAAACTAGTGTAAAATACATTCAATTTTGTTTATTTAAAAATAGCATAAAATCGAATTTGGCCGATTTCAGTATTTGAGCCAACATTTTGGCTGCTTGACAGGTCTCCTGCTCGATTGGCTGCTGTTTTTTTTTGTTAAATATCTTGGCTGTGCATATGCACAGCATATGTTTCGAAATGGACAAATTGATATGAAATTTGCGAAAAAGAATCCACGTGTCTTGGAGGGACTCGAACCCTCAACCTCCTACTCTCTAGATAGGCGTGATAACCCCTACACAACAAGACCACTTAAAGGTCACGTTTGCGGAAAAGCCATCAGAATCCGAGTACCAACCTCCACCGCGGTTAGCTCTCTTTTTTGCAAATTGATTATCTTTCGGATGCTTGATTTGTCCAATCTCCACATGTGCTTTACTGTTGTATATCCACAGTCAAGCGAGTGCACATTGTTTATTAAACGAGAGGATCGCACTCCATGCCCCCTCTGACGAGTCCTGACGCTAGGTGGCAGCAAAAAGGTAAAAGAGAAAGTAAATTCACCCAGCTTGTTGTTGTTCATTCTAACGGTTCATTAAGGTACTGTTATTCACCCATCACTCAGCAGTCGGCTGACAGTTTGATAAGCGTCGAAAACATAAACATTGCATTTTTCTTCAGTTTTCCTGCGATCTCCGTTGGTGTGTTTTCTTGCCAGAAAACGAGATGCTGTGAAGTCATTGTCCTATTTTTGTCCGAACAAACACTGTTGTGTGGTAAGGCTGCTTCTTCCTAGCATGAGTACCCAACAGGAATAATACCAGCCAATTCAAAGTGATGAACGGACCGTCGCGCAGCAAATTTGGTCCCCTAATTGGGGTCCTAAACGTGGGCCATACTAACTGTAAATTTTTGGTAAGTTACTTCAACAGTGTCTGCGTAAAATTCTGTATCGATTTGATTGCGAAACACTCCCCCAACGCAGATATATGCGGCAAGAAACGCCGAAGTACTAACCTGCCATGAAGAACCGCTGGAGTCAATCTCACCCCATTCGGGGTGGGTGGAATTTGACCCAGGCCAGATTTGGGCCAAGGTGCGGGATTGTATAGAACGTGCGGTTCGGAATCTGGACCTGCTGGAAATAGACCTGCGCGATATGGTGGCTGTCGGGGTGTGCAATCAGCGCGAAACAAGTGTCCTTTGGGATCGAACAGGAGGAGAGGCGTTATGTAACGCGATTGGATGGTGCGACACAAGGACTTCTGCGGTACTGGGTGGGCTGTTGACCAGGGTGAAGGGAAAGATTAATTTCTTGAAAGAGGTTTGCGGACTGCCGTTTGCGAATTGTTTCAGTGCTGTTAAGATTCGGTGGATGCTGGACAACGCGGAGGATGGAATCGAAGGGAAGGATCTTCTCTTTGGCACGTTAGACAGTTGGGTGGTTTGGAACCTGACCGGCGGGGTCAATGGAGGAATCCACGTGACGGATGTGACCAACGCTTCTAGGACGATGCTAATGAACTTGGCAAACTTGCAATGGGATGACCGACTGTGTAAATTTTTCAAAATTCCAAAGAAAATGCTGCCGCAGATTCGGAGCTGCTCGGAAGTCTACGGCTACATCAGTGAGGGTCCGTTGAGGGGAATCCCAATAGCTAGTGTAAGTATTTTGAAATTTATGAAGGATAGCAAGACGTGGTATAATTAATGATTTTTCCAGGTAATGGGTGACCAACAAGCGGCTCTGGTCGGACAAATGTGTCTCAGCGCAGGTCAGTTGACTTGTAACGTTGATGAAGGATCATTTCTTCTGTTCAACACGGCCCAGGAAATCATTGATTCGGACAATGGACTGCTTTCTACAGTTGCCTTCAAGCTGGGTCCAAAGGCGGAGACGTTTTATGCCTTGGAAGGTGCCATACCGCATTCGGGAAGTACGCTCAGTTGGATGCGAGAAAATCTTCATTTACCGAACGAATCGAATCAGAACGGATCGCTAACTCAAAGCTTTCTCGGTGATCCGGGCGGAACTTCGGCGCTTCTTTCCTCCATTTGCTCAATGAATTCGTCGTTTGGGGCACTTCAAAGCGATAGGAGCAAATTTAAGAATCCAAACTACGAAGTAATATTGGTTCCAGCTTTCAGCGGTTATTACACACCGTATTGGAGGTACAAAACCCGAGGCATGCTGTTTGGGATGACGCTTCAAACGTCGGCTCAGCAGATTCTGTTTTCCGCGTACGAAGCAATCTGTTTCCAGGTGCGTGAAGTGCTGGAATCGTTGAAACAAGACTGCCGAACTTGGCCTGCCATCACGAAACTGGTTGCCGGCGGGGATCTCAGCGAAAAGCCATTCCTGATGCAGATTCTGGCCGATTTGTGTGGGGTAAGCATCGAACGACCACAAACTTCCACGCCGGCGTGCCTCGGTACGATGTTGGCCGCTGGGTTGGCCATGGAAATACTCACCCTGGATGAGTTCCGAACGTGTTGCATTCCGCCGACTGATTATTACTCACCGGCCTTGAACTCTAGTCGTAAGTGACGATACTTTTTACATCTAAAAAGCTTTTGATCTTCTGAATGCGAGTTCATTTAATTTCTTTCAGAGCGAGATATGAAATTTCGCAAATGGAAAGTTGCGGTTGATCGTTGCCTCAATTTTGATTCCGTCTCAGAGACGGATCTTTCCAAGTTTCAGCAGGAGGAGCTGGGTAAGTAATGACATGTGCTTTTTGTTTGGTTTGGAAGCCAATCGAGTGTAACACAAATTCCTCCGTAGATCCCGAATATTCGGTCCGTTGTTCGATTCCAGGTGGGATCTACATCATCTCCTCCTTTGCCCTGATTGTGCTGGCACAAATACTCCAACAAAATCGAACGATTTCATAGATTCAAAATTACGTTCAGTAGGGTATTCCGTTCCTTTGAGAAGTACGAATAGGTCAGGATAACTAATTAATGGCCTCAATGCTTCTCACTCTTTGAAACTATGACACAAACTACCTTTGGTTAAGTTACCCCTAGAATATAGCAATGCTTTGCTTTTACGCAAGTTATGAAATAAATATTAAATATTGTTGCACAGGACCTTTTTCGTTTGTCCGAAAGAAATTACCCTTTTTGTAAAAAGATCTTGTTTAACGATTTATTTTGGTCAAAATAAATTTCAAACGAAGCATCATTAACAATTCTGAGTAGAGAACTCTAGCACTTTGTTTTAGTACGACTTTTACAACACAGTAAATTGACAAAAATATGAAAACAGCTAACATTAGTCCCACCACTGCTGCGGCCAAAATCACCAGTCATCAATATGCGCTACTTTTGCTCAGTGACGTTTTTTTCCGACTTCAACGTTTTCATCGTGTCCTGAAGGTTTTTCTTACTCGCATCGGCCAACTGCTGCTTGCGGTCCTGGAAGTCCTGCTTCTTCTCGGCAATCCGCTCCTGAAGGTTCTCCTTTTTGTCCTTGTACATCTGCACCAGTTTGTCCTTGGAAGGCATCGGCTTGATGTAGCCCCACTGGACGAGATATTTGATCGATAGAGTGGTGCCGCCTGCGGGGGAGATAAAGATGATTTAGGTCATTGGAAGATCATTGCCAATGAATTATTGGCAGTGGCTGATTTTCTACTCGCCGCTGTCACATCCAGGCGCTATAGTATATGCGCAAAACAGCCAGCAAGAGTTAACCGCCAGAAATTTGTATGGCGAAAGTCATCTAACGCGGGTTTTCTCAAAATAAGAAACTTTTCATGAAAAACTATTTGGTACCGATTATGGAGGAAGGTGTCCGCTACCATGCCTACCAAATATTTTTTTGATGAAAGTGCTTAATTTTGAGAAATCGAACCTTAGATGCCTTTCGCCATACTGATTTCAGAAAGTTAACTCCTAGTGTGCCGCTGTAATTACGCTCAAAGCAGGCGATTCATTAACAAATGAGCTTAATCTGATGGCTATATAAAGTATGCGCATTTACAGCCAGTCTTAACAAACATCCAACGTTTCCTAGGTGGAAACATCAACTTGGCCTTTCCCGAAGGAGGAGGTACGACGTAGGTGCTAAAGGTGAGAAACCAAAACTATTTCGAGAAGCTACAAAAAATGAAGAAGCTAAATGTCGCTTCTGCGGTTTAAGTCATTTCCCATCCTTTGTACTTCCGGCATTGTATACTTCCGAGATGTCGTTAATCATTAAACAGAGAAGTTGCTATGGAGCTGAATGAACAAGCCGTAAATGAACTACACCGTATTTCAAAGAACGTTAGTGACGAAAGGATTAACACTTTTCTTCTCGTTCTCACCATCCGTGGGACCTCAAGACCGGAGTACATTTTCTCGAGGTGCCCCACGCGATCCTACGCGGGGTAGTTCGTAGTAGACTACTAGTACTAGTAGTAGTAGTAGTTCGATGCATATTTTCGGCTGTAGGCCTTTTGGTCATACCAAATCCTGTTAGGAGGCCATAACTGCATCTGTGGGAACTGTTTGGATACCCACCCAATCACCGAGGACCGAACAGACTTGACACGACGACCCTCCGACGAGACAGAAGGTTTGCGCAGGCCCAATTAGCGCCTGTTGAACCACAATTTAAGAACGAAATAAGAGGTAATACGACTCGTGATATTCGGCGACGAATAAAGGATCATGATTGGAAACTTGGAACATGGAACTGCAAGTCGCTAGGTTTCGCAGGTTGTGATAGGATAATCAACAATAAATTACATCTTCGCATGTTCGACATCGTGGTGCTGCAGGAAATTTGCTGGACTGGACTGCTGGATTTGCTGGACCAGAAAGTGCAGAAAAGCGGGCATCCAGCGGCTACCTTCTACCAAAGCTGTGGCACCACCGAACTGGGAACCGGTTTCATAGTTTTGGGCAAGGTGCGTCAACGCGTGACTGGGTGGCATCCAATCAACGCAAAGATGTGCAGGTTGAGGATGAAAGACCGTTTTTTCAACTATAGCATTATCAACGGACATTGCTTACACGGAGGGAGGAAATGCACAGAGCGGTGGTCGGACCGGACAGTCTGCATACCGCATCGAATGACAATGGCCAACGATGCATAAACTTTGCAGTTTCCCGCGGAATGGAATCCGTAGTACTTTTTTCCCCCGCAAGAATATCCACAAGCCTTCATGGAAATCCCCTAATCAAGAAACGGAAAACCAAATCAACCACGTTCTAATCGACGGTAAATTCTTCTCCGCCATCACGAACGACCGCAGCGCGAATACTGAATCCGACCACTCGTTGCAAAATACCTGCGCTAAAACTCTCGACTGTGCACAACATGCGTCGGATTCGTTCGCCGCGGCAAAACATTGGAGGCTAAACAAGAGGTACGATAAAAACTAGCCCAGGACTACGCGCAGCATTTGGGAGTGGCACTCTCAACGGAAGAGCAGCTAGGCGCAGCTTCTTTTGAAGATGGCTGGAGAGATATTCGATCCGCCATTGGAAGCAACGCAACCGCTGCACTAGGCAAGGTGCCTCCGGATTAAAGAGGCGAATGTGAGCAGTTAATGAAAGAGAAGAATGCAGCATGGGCGAGATGACAGCAACACCGCACGAGGGCAAATGAGGTACGATAAAAACGGGCGCGGAACAGACAAAACTCATTTTTTCGGAGGAAAAAGCGCCATCAGGAAGATCGAGACCGTGAAGAGACGAAGAACTGTACTGCACTAATAACACACAGAAGTTCTACGAAAAGTTAATCCGTTCACGTAAGGGCCACGTGCCGCAGCCTGACATGTGTAGAGACATAAACGGAAATCCTCTCACGGACGAGCGTGATGTCTAAAGGTGATATGAAGGTGATGTGATCTAAATTCAGGAGGATATTGGCCGGCTGGAAAACAACAAAGTCCTGGTGTTGACCAACTTTCAAGAGAGCTGTTTAAACACGGTAGTGAGGCACTGGCTACAGCGTCGCACTGGGTAATTACCAAGGTTTGGGAGGGATCCTATGACACTGCCCCGACTGTCACTAACCCGAACGACAGTACCCCGAAAGCCTATTGCCCCGAAAAACCCATTACCTCGAATGGTCACCACCCCCAGTTATCATGTAATGATAAGTAATGACGTTCGGCGTTTTGAAACGGCTCACAAAAAACACTTCCGTTTTGCTTAAGGTTTGCTTTATTACTCGATTTGAATTGGTACAGTGTTGCTGGTAATGATTAAAAGAAATGTAATTTTACACAACAACAAAAAAAGAAGATTAAAGTAACCCAACGTTTTACCGTTCATTCACCCCGTTGATAATTCAGTTTCAACAGAAGGCATCAAAGCAATCTTCGATACAGCTCGTTTATATTCACCTCCTGCGGTTTTGACTGTCACCACACGAACAACATCGTCGTCACCCGGATGGACAGCTGCAATTCGTCCAAGTTTCCATTGCTGCGGCGGCTGATTTTCCTCGATCAATAAGACCAATGCACCGACCTTGAAACTTGAGTTCACCTTCGTGTTCCACTTTTGGCGGCCTTGCAGATGATGCAGATATTCGCGTGACCACTTGCGCAAGAAGTGCTGCTGCATTTGTTGAATGTGTTCATATCGATCAAGTCGTCCCACCTTCTCATCTTCATAAGACGGTACTGGCAAAGCTACCCCAGAACGACCGATCAAGAAATGAGAAGGAGTCAAAACGGAGTAATCGCTGGGATCGTCTGACATTGGACACAATGGTCGTGAGTTGAGAATGGCCTCCGTTTGAGCGAGGAAGGTGGTCATCTCCTCGTAAGTAAGTCGGGTTTCACCCACAACCCTTTTGAGGTAATATTTCATTGATTTCACCTTCTGAGGGGCTTCTGAGGGGAATGAAATGCCAGCGAATACATTTTGCTCTTTAATATTCCTTTACTTTTAGTTGATGTTGCTGGTCTTCGAACAGTTGCCTGAGAGCTGCCAATTCATGATTTGCACCGACAAAAGTATAGTGGGGTTATCGCTGTGTATATCACTCGGCAAACCACGACGACTGGAAAATCGCTTTAGCGCCACAATGAAGTTGTCGGTCGACAAACTGGAGACCACCTTGAAATGGATGGCCTTAACGACCAGGCAAACAAACACAACTACGTACCCTTTATACAGCTTCGTACTACGTCCTCCAAGTTTCAGCATAAATGGACCGGCATAGTCTATTCCTACCTTAGAGAATGGCGATGATGGATTTACTCTACAGCCGGGAAGGTTACCCATGTATTGGATGCCCGGTATGGGACGCTGGCGTGCGCACACCTGACACGACGTAACCACCTTTTTAATCAACTGTTTAGCATGGCCAGGCCAATAACGTTTACGAACGATTGCCAAAAGCCCGTTCTGGCCGACGTGAAAATGTTCTTGATGCAGCTCACGAACAATGGATTCGGTGATGTGATGCTTCTGTGGTAGGAGCACCTGGTGCTTGCCATCATACGGAATAGAAGAATATTTTAAACGACCACCAACTCGTATTAACCCATCGTCGTCCACAAAGAGTGCCAGATTTCGGCACGGGTGTTGCTGAACGGAGTTAGATTTAATTGACTTCAAAACATCTCCATAAGATTCGCGTTGGACAAGCAATAATATAGATTTCTCAGCCCTCATAATTTCGTCGACAGTAATATCACCAGACACCTGGCTCTTGTACACCTTACAATTGATATACCGATGAATATACGCCCACGCTCTCTGGATCCTTTTAACTGCTGAGTCTGTTGAACACTATCGTCGGTTTCACCTTCACAACTAACACCACTGATGGTTTTAGTTCCGGTAGCATCAATTCATCAAACGATTCAGGTTCACATGACGTAAGCTGTATTTCCCAAAGCATTTGTGCACCGCACCACCACAATTGTTTTTGCACCAGATCTTCGGGCAGCTCACCCCTTGATATTACATCAGCAGGATTATCTTCGGATCGTATGTAACCCCACTGATAAGATTGCGTGATCTCCAAAATAGCAGTAACACGGTTAGCTACGAACGGATTTAGTGCTAGAGGTGATTTCTTAAGCCAGCACAGAACTATTTGGGAATCACACCACAGTTTCACATTATCAAAACTCATCTTTGTTGCAGCTATTACCTTCTGCATCAATTCCGCCAGAAGCTTCGCACCACACAACTCAAGTCGAGGTATCGTCATCGGCTTAAGAGGAACCAAACGTGATTTTCTGGTCACCAGGTTAACATAGACCTTCCCACTCGCAGTGATGTTCCGTACATAAACGACAGCTCCATAGGCCCGCTTCGACGCATCCGAGAAACCATGAAGCTCTACAGTAATCACCTCACCTTGAGTCACACAGCGAAGTTTGCGCATCTGATTTACAACTGGGAGTTGTTGTCGAAATCTATACCATGTTCTCAATAGTTCCTCTGGAAGATCCTGATCCCAGTCAAGATCCAATCGCTAAATGCCCTGCATTATTAACTTGGCATGCACAACAATAGGACCTAAAAATCCAAGCGGGTCAAAAAGTTTTCCAATTTCCGACAACACCTTGCGTTTAGTTGGCATCCCATTGCAATCATTAGCTGTAGTAGCACGGAACGTGAAATAATCATCCGGGGGGTTCCATATCAATCCCAAAGTCTTTATGCTGTTGCTAAGGCCGGCTTCGTCAAAGCTAAACTGCTGCTCTTGGAGCTGCTTGGGAATTGCATTCAACACATCCACTGTTTGAACAAAGTTTGTGTACTTCGAAGCCACCACGACGCAACAATTCCGATAGCTCCGAAAAGATTCGAATAACTTCTTCGACAGACGAACCACCAGTCAAAAAATCGTCGATATAACTTTCATCCTGGATAACTCTTTTTCCGAGTGAAAATTCTTCGCCTTCGTCAGTGGCCAGTTGGATCAACACCTTCGTCGCTTGGTATGGTGAACTAGCTACGCCATATGTTAAGTTTGCAGCTCATATACCTTCAGATGCCCTTCACTGTCCCACCACAGAATTTGTTGGTATTTGCAATCATCCTTATGCAGCCGCACCTGTCGATACATTTTTCAAATGTCGGCGGTCAACACCACCGGGTGGACGCAAAATCGAAGTATGATCGTTGCGATGTCATTTTGCACCGTGGGTCCAACTAAGAGCGTTTCATTGAGCGAGAGGCCTGAACTGGTTTTCGCTGAAGCATCAAAGACCACTCTTGTTTTCTTCGTTGAACTGGAAGCCTTATAAACAGCGTGGTGTGGGATAAAGTAACCACGACCAACCGAATATTCAGCTGCTTCCGTCATATGACCCAGTGATAAATACTCGGATATAAAATTGTAGTACTCACCACGCTTAGTTGGATACTTAGCAAGTTGGATCATCAGTCTAGTTAGCCGCTTTCTGGCCACTTCAAAGGAATCACCTAGTTGATGTTCCCTACCATTAAACGGTAGTCGCCCGACATATCGCCCAGATTCTTCGCGATAACGAGTGTCCTTGAAATGCTGTTCAACTAAATCTTCAGCTGCAGTTGTAGCGGTCTCCATTTTTACACTTTCCAGTTCCCAGAATCTTGACATTGTGCGGTTGAGTAACTCCTCATTTCGATTAAGTTGACAAACACGACGAGACGACTGGGCTTTCCTGATGGATACTGATCCTGCCACGACCCATCCTAATTCCGTTTCCGCTAACGTTACGTTGGCGATGCCGAGCTTCAATCGGCCGTTTTTGACGGCCGTTTCCGATGATCATGTTTCACCAGGTGAAGAAAATAGTGGATCAGCAAATCTTAGTCCGGATGGAATTGACCAGACACCCGATAGTCTATCTCTAGAACCGGTAGGCTTGACGTTACTCGAGGGACCACAAGAAAATCCAACGGTGACGTGGCGAAGGAATTAATACAGGACTGGAGCCGTATTGCTAACTGGTACTTCACTCGTGTTTCCATGCTGTTCAATCCGCTGATAGGAAAATCCACAGCAATCATTTTTAACTGAAGCTTGCTGGCCAGCTTCTCTGTTATGATATTGCTGTCGGATCCGGAATCCAGTAGAGCAGGACATTTGACAATCGTATTGCCCCTTCCCGCTACTAACAGGCGTTTGTCTTCATAGGCATCCTCCAAAATCTTCCAGGCGGAGGAATAATCACTGTTGTTACCAACTCCTGGTCGATTTTATCTTTCGCATCGCCGGTTAGCGAGTTTCGAAGATGCAAGATCTTCATGGCATCAGTTTCGTTTATGTACCGGGCCATGATACTCTGGAACAAGCTTTTGAAGCTATACCAGTTGTCAAGAGTCCCATTAAAGGTCGGAAACGGAGCCTGTAGGTGAGGAACTGGAGCCTGCACATACACCGGTGCCACCTGAACCTGTTATGGGAGTGACGCAACCGGAACATTTTGGAGCTCTTGGACTTTCAGCTGTTGCACTTGGTCAATCCGCGTCTGTAGCTTGACGTAGAATTCGTTATGCAGCTCTTCGAAGTTGGAATATTCGACACGCAGCTCATTCCGCTGTGCACACTATATAATTTTCGGGGTAATGTCCTTTCTGGGTAGTGGGGTATTCGGGGTAGTGGAATATTCGGGGTACTGGCGTTCAGGGTAGTGACATTCGGGGCAGTGACATTCGGGTTAGTGTCATAGAACCATTGTTGCAACTAACGCCCAACACATTGCTGAACGCCACCCACATGATACTCTCCCAAATTTTATGCCATCGACTAACACCAATTTCAAAAGAGTTCGTGGAGCAGTACCAGGCGGGATTTATGGGTGAACGCTCTATCACAGATCAGATGTTCGCCGTACGCCAGGTATTGCAGAAATGCCGCGATTACAACGTGCCCACACATCTCGCGTAACATATGATTACGGCTTATAAACCAAAACTATGATTTACGATTTTCTAGCATAAGCGACTGCTCTGTAAATGATTTTTCATGCTAGGTAAAACTCCGATTTTGATATCTCTTAAGAAACACATTTATTACTATTTTGAGTAAACGTCTCATGAACCATTTGTACCATAGTGATTTTTAAGTCCTTATAGTTTGACGCCTTTAACTACTATGAGGGTTGCTTTAGTTTTTAGGCCGTTCACTTTATATTATTTATTTAGAAAATATAGCTTCAAATACAGCATAGCAGAACTTCCCTGGGCAACAAATCCAATGATATTACTAGCTTCGAGCAAACGGCTTAAAAACCAGACGTGTTACCAGTAATCCGAGTAAACGGCGGAATTTTTGTTTTAGCCGAAATTTTGTAGATTTCGAATGGTTTTTCAATTAATCTAAATTTGCTGATATAATATAACCATTTACGTATAGAATTGACATATTTTTGGCATTAAAATATGTTTCTACTTCAATCAACTAATTAAATTAGTCATAGAAAACTCAGTCATGAAAACATAATTTTTCTCGGTTCAGCATTGTTGGCTTTTCGGTCCTAATAATATGTTGCTCGAGACATCATCTATTTATCGACTTCAAAGCCGCATATGATTCAATCGATCGGAACCAGCTATGGCAGCTAATGCACGGAAACGGATTTCCGGATAAACTGATAAGGTTGATTAATGCGACGATGGATCGGGTGATGTGTGTAGTTCGAGTTTCAGAGGCATTCTCGAGTCCCTTCGAAACGCGTAAAGGGTTACGGCAACGTGATAGTCTTTCGTGCTTGCTATTCAACATCGCTTTGGAGGCAGTAATACGAAGGGCAGGGATCGACACGAGTGGTACAATTTTCACGAAGTCCGTTCAGATACTTGGTTTCGACGACGACATTGATATTATGGCACGTAGCTTTGAGAAGATGGAGGAAGCCTACATCAGACTGAAAAAGGAAGCTAAACGGATTGAACTAGTCATCAACATGTCGAAGACGAAGTACATGATAGAAAGAGGCTCAAGAGAAGACAACGTAAGCCACCTACCACGAGTTTGTATGGGGGGTGACGAAATCGAGGTGGTTGAAGAATTCGTGTACTTGGGGACTGGGGACTTCCGAAAATTATACCAGCAGAGAATTTCGGAGACGCGTCGTGGCACGAAACCGAATAGGACCGAATAGAGTTGTTGTCTGTTTTAAGAAGTGTTTGCATAGGTTCGGGTTTGCAGAATCTGCGGAGTGGCCGAATTGGGGTCCATGCGCGATTGTTGTAGCTGGGGTGCTCGTCTTCCGTGAGTTACTGATGAAGACTGTCTTCGAATTACACCATAGCCATGCTTACGCTAATTTGGATCTTATCCTAAATTTAATTGTCTGTAAATCTTGAATTTATTAATCGTTATTACTATCCCCATAATACCACTACCCAGTTCACCCCAATACTCACCCAATGTTACGGTGTACCGAGCGGGTGTTGCAATTTTATAAAGCAGATAAGCAACTGCAATGTGTCCCAGACTGGAGTCCCGTACCGGGTCGATAAGCTTCTGCGAGACGCCCATCGATTCGAGCAGGGCAATTACATCAACCCCACTCTTTGACGCATAGTAGAAACCGCCGTACCAGAACACCGATGTGACGCAATGGACTGGAACCAACACGTACCAGTACTCTTTATACATCTTCTTGAAGCGTGCGAACAGGCCAAGCTTGGCCGGTTCCTCCTGTTGCATGCTGCTGCCACTACCACCATCGGTGGGCGATGATTTACCAATGCCATCGTCCGACTGTGTTTTCGGCTGCTTATCCGGTACCTGGTTTGATGCATCCTTAAAGAAATGCCTCAAACTTTGATGGTGATTGTTTATCGACTGAAGTGCAGCCAAATTCCTGGCTTTACCATCACCAAACCTTGAAAGCTGCTCCCTACTGCAAATAGGTAATCCACCAGAAGCACAAACAGCGAAATTTCTCAGTTGAGCACCATTTAGCTGAAGATGCGACAAAAACCTGTTTGCTGAAGATGATCTGGCTGCCAGTCCGGTCAGCGTCACCCGCGAAAAACTGACTGCGAGTGACGACATCGTATTTCGTAATACTTGTGCTTCTTTCCTAGTGCAATGCAAGATACCAAATGCTGTTTACTGAACTTTCACTTTGGGTGCACTACCAAAAACGCATCTCATCTGGTTACCACATTCACCTTATAATCTGAATTAGGAAATACACAACACCGACTAATTAGAGTGTTTTATTACGGTGAAAATAATGGTATTTTAGATAACTGACCAGAAATTTGTGTAATGTTTACTACTTCGCTGGTTTCAGCTCGTACGTTGAGACAAAATGCGGCAAGCGTTGCGATTGTCATCGCACGTTTTGTTGACAACGTCGTTCGCTTTCACTTTTTGAGGGAAGTGGGGATGTGCAGGGACGTGTTTACCGTTTTGCTCGAACTTGATAGGCGAATTCGAGAAGGATCCAGTGGTAGAGTGCGCTGCGAGAGTTTGGGAGAAAAGTCGTCAGAAGCGATTATTTCAAGGGCCTCATACGCCTGTCACTGGCGAACAAAGCTCGTGTAGTCTGCATCGAAGCTTAGGGTAAAATCAGCAGTGATTCAAATCGTTCGGGGCTGTCAGTTTGAATATGAATCTGAAACATTCATTTTCCCAGCAGCTGTTCTAGATTCATGTTTTATACCAGTCAAATGTCAAAAAAATAAAACTGGTATAACGCTCCGTTCTATTTTCTGCAGATTTGAACCACGATTGAATCACGAGATTCAAATATTTTCCAATTGTTTTGGTGTATGAATGGGTCATTTTATCTACGGATCCATTTTTTTTATTTATCATCAGACTAAGGCCGAAGTGGCCTGTGCTGCACATAAAAGACTTCTCCATTCAGCTCGGTCCATGGCTGCACTTCGCCAAACATGCAGTCTGCGGAGGGTCCGCAAGTCGTCCTCCACCAGATCGATCCACCTTGCCCGCTGTGCACCTCGCCTTCTTGTTCCCGTCGGATCGTTGTCGAGAACCATTTTCACCGGATTACTGTCCGACATTCTTGCTACG
The DNA here is from genome assembly GCF_024139115.2 of Armigeres subalbatus. Lineage (NCBI taxonomy): Eukaryota > Metazoa > Arthropoda > Insecta > Diptera > Culicidae > Armigeres > Armigeres subalbatus. The sequence goes on along the minus strand of NC_085139.1, from coordinate 7,376,996 downwards.
TGCCCGACCCACCGCAGTCTTCCGATTTTCGCGGTGTGAACGATGGATGGTTCTCCCAACAGCTGATGCAACTCGTGGTTCATTCGCCTCCTCCACGTACCGTCCGCCATCTGCACCCCACCATAGATGGTACGCAACACTTTCCTTTCGAAAACTCCCAGTGCGCGTTGGTCCTCCACGAGCATCGTCCAGGTCTCGTGTCCGTAGAGAACTACCGGTCTTATAAGCGTTTTGTAGATAGTCAGTTTGGTACGGCGGCGAACTCTATTCGATCGGAGCGTCTTGCGGAGTCCAAAGTACGTACGATTTCCAGCCACTATGCGTCTCCGAATTTCTCTGCTGGTATCGTTATCGGCGGTCACCAGTGAGCCCAAGTACACGAACTCTTCAACCACCTCGATTTGGTCACCACCGATAGAAACTCGAGGTGGGTGGCCTACATTGACCTCTCTTGAGCCTCTTCCTATCATGTACTTCGTCTTCGACATGTTGATGACTAGTCTAATCCGTTTAGCTTCGCTTTTCAGTCTGAGGTAGGCTTCCTCCATCTTCTCAAAGTTACGTGCCTTGATATCAATGTCGTCGGCGAAACCAAATAACTGGACGGACTTCGTGAAAATCGTACCACTCGTGTCAATCCCTGCCCTTCGTATTACTCCCTCCAAAGCGATGTTGAATAGCAGACACGAAAGACCATCACCTTGCCGTAACCCTCTAAGGGTTTCGAAGGGACTCGAGAATGCCCCTGAAACTCGAACTACGCACATCACCCGATCCATCGTCGCCTTGATCAACCGTATCAGTTTATCCGGAAATCCGTTTTCGTGCATTAGCTGCCATAGCTGGTCCCGATCGATTGTATCATATGCGGCTTTGAAGTCGATAAATAGATGATGTGTGGGCACGTTGTATTCGCGGCATTTCTGCAATACCTGACGTATGGCGAACACCTGATCTGTGGTAGAGCGTTCGCCCATAGAAACCGCCTGGTACTGCGCCACGAACTCCCTTGCAATTGGTGTTAGTCGACGGCATAAAATTTGAGAGAGTACCTTGTAGGCGGCGTTCAGCAATGTGATTGCGCGGTAGTTGCTACAATCCAGCTTATCGCCCTTTTTGTAGATGGGACACACGACACCTTCCATCCACTCCTGCGGCAGAACCTCATCCTCCCAAACCTTGGTAATCATCCAGTGCAGCGCTCTAGCCAGTGCTTCACCACCGTGTTTAAACAGCTCTCCTGGTAGTTGGTCAACTCCAGGGGCTTTGTTGTTTTTCAGCCGGCCGATCTCCTCCTGGATTTCCTGGAGATTCGGAGCCGGAAGTCGCATGTCCTGCGCGCGTGCTCCTAGGCTCATCACCATACCGCCACCGTTGTCTGCCATATCGCCATTCAGGTGCTCTTCGTAGTGCTGCCGCCACCTTTGGATCACCTCACGCTCGTTCGTAAGAAGGTTCCCGTTTATGTCCTTACACATATCGGGCTGAGGCACGTGGCCCTTACGTGAACGGTTCAGCTTCTCATAGAACTTTCGTGCGTTATTAGCGCGGTACAGTTCCTCCGTCTCTTCACGGTCTCGATCTTCCTGCTGGCGCTTTTTCCTCCGGAAAATCGAGTTTTGTCTGTTCCGCGCCCGTTTGTATCGTGCCTCGTTCGCCCTCGTGCGGTGTTGCAGCAATCTCGCCCATGCTGCATTCTTCTCCTCATACCAGTCGTTTCTCTGATCCGGAGCCACCGTGCCTAGTGCAGCGGTTGCGATGCTTCCAATGGCGGTTTGAATATCTCTCCAGCCATCTTCAAGAGATGCTGCGCCTAGCTGCTCTTCCGTTGGGAGTGCCACTTCCAGCTGCTGCGCGTAGTCTTGGGCTAGTCTACTGTCTTGTAGCCGCCCAATGTTAAGCCGCGGCGGACGACTCCGACGCGGGTTGATCACCGTCGAGAGTTTTGAGCGCAGACATACTGCGACGAGGTAGTGGTCGGATTCAATATTCGCACTGCGGTAAGTGCGTACGTTCGTGATGTCGGAGAAGAATTTACCGTCGATTAGAACGTGGTCGATTTGGTTTTCCGTTACTTGATTAGGTGATTTCCATGTGGCCTTGTGGATATTCTTACGGGGGAAGAAAGTGCTTCGGACTACCATTCCGCGGGAGGCTGCAAAGTTTATGCATCGTTGGCCGTTGTCGTTCGATATGGTATGCAGACTATCCGGTCCGATGACCGGTCTATACATTTCCTCCCTTCCTACCTGAGCGTTCATGTCACCGATGACGATTTTGACGTCCCGCAGTGGGCATCCATCGTATGTCTGCTCCAGCTGCGCATAGAACGCTTCTTTCTCGTCGTCGGATCTCCCTTCGTGTGGGCAGTGCACTTCGATGATGCTATAGTTGAAGAAACGGCCTTTTATCCTCAGCTTGCACATCCTTGCGTTGATTGGCTGCCACCCAATCACGCGTTGGCGCATCTTTCCCAGCACTATGAAGCCAGTTCCCAGCTCGTTGGTGGTGCCACAGCTTTGGTAGAAGGTAGCCGCTCGATGCCCGCTTTTCCACACTTTCTGTCCTGTCCAGCAGATTTCCTGCAGCGCTACGACATCGAAGTTGCGGAGATGTAATTCATCGTAGATCATCCTGTCGCAACCTGCGAAACCTAGCGACTTGCAGTTCCATGTTCCAGGCTTCCAATCGTGATCCTTTATTCGTCGCCTAGGTCGTTGCCGATTGTATCGAGTCGTATTATCTTCTATGTCGTTCGTAATAGTTGGTTTTAAAGGCGGCTTATTGGGCCTGCGCAAACCTCCTGTCTCGTCGGAGGGCCGTCGTGTCAGGGCTGTTTAGCGTCCCACCTAACACCAGGACTTGGGCTTGTGCGCTTTGAGCGGCACACGGTCGCTTTGGCGGAGCCTACTTGCGGATACATGCAGCTTTTTATAAAGGTTTAACAGGGCCCACTGTCAAACCCCACCACATCCTAGGCAGGCGCCACAACTCGCAGATGGCCTGGGGAGGGATCGTCAAGCCCTTGGACATAGTCCCTGCTGCCCTACGGATCCATCCACTTTGCAATTACGGCGCCTTTCTTGGCGCCAACATGATTTCATTTAATTGAAAATTTGAAAAACATGAATAGAACACTGCTGGGGAAACCAGCGAGTTTGTTCTATTTGGCTCCGGATTCAAACTAGAATAGTGGTCGAAAATTTGGATTCCAATTTGGATTGGTGTATCCAAATGAGTGTCTAGTATAGGAACGAAATGCGTTCATATTTTATTTATGCACTTGTTCTCGCACCGGTTGTTTATATCAAGGTTGTTGAAGTGCAATCATGCTTCGCACCGGTGGTGAATATCCGGTTGCTATTGAGGCAAACACGGAAATAAATAAAATCAGGAAAAAGTTTTATTTATTTTCAAATCTTTCAGAACGCGCTCCAGCTTTTGTAATATAAATATGTGCGTAATGCATTTTGTGATTATTAGATTAGCTAGACACACATCTGATAGGTGGCACTAGCTTATATGCAATAATTTAGTGAGGTGGATATCTCGAGATCTATAAGATTAGAAAGATTTTGTCTTCTACAAAGTTGTTCGGGTAGCCATAACATTTATGATGGATACTAGTTTAGTTTGGAATTCATACGCATAGCGGCGCTAGTGTATGAGAAATAACCTGTGAGGTTAAATATTTCTAAATCCGTTAGAGTTAGAAAGTGACCATCTTCTACAAAGTTATCCGAATTATCTGTTAGGTTGGTTATTATGTAAGATTTAAAAGGGTAGTCCAAACCAGAAGTTTAGTTTGAAACCGCAATACTCGCTGGCGCTCGAGTTGAGTCGAATCGAGTCAAGTACGAGACACTGAAGATGGCCTTACTGTAGAAGTCGAAATAAGTATCTGTCAAAGGTACAACCAAGTGGTGGAATTAAATGGAATTGTACGAACTCGTCTTATGGCAAGTAGCTTTGTAAAATACGGCAATATTCTGAAAATTCCAGATTTTGAGATATTTAACCTATCAGTTTATTTCTTATACACTAGCGTCGCTAAGCGATTGTGTTTAAAACTAAACTTGCTCGCATCATGACGATTTTCACCACCCGAACAACTTTGTGGAATACGGCAATATTCTAAAAATGTCAGTTTTCGAAATATCTAACCTAGTAGGTTATTTCTTATACACTAGCGCCACCAAGCGGTTATATCTTAATCTAAACCTGCGTTGGTCATAATGGTTTTGACCACCCGAACAACTTTGTAGAAGGAATATTCTAAAAATTCCAGATTTCGAGATATCAAACCTATCAGGTTATTTCATATGCACTAGCGCCGCCAAGCGGTTGTATTATTAGCTAAACTTGCTTTCGTCATGATGGTTTTGACTACCCGAATAACTTTGTAGAAGACGCCAATATTCTAAAAGTTCCAGATTTCGAGATATCAAACCTATCAAGTTATTTCAAATGCACTAGCGCCGCCAATCAGTTGAAATCCAAACTAAACTGACCTCCATCACAATGGTTTTGATGATGAATAACCGAACAATTTTTCAGAAGACGGCACATTTTTATGTATGCGTTACTCTATATTTCCGTGTGATGGTTTGGCAACGGTTGGAGCGGGTCGCCAAATTTGCCAACTCGTTATTCACCGAAGGTTGCGTTTACATTTCTCAAACTCGTTTAACAACGACCGGTGCGAGTTCGCGTCATGATAGAGGTTGCTATTTTGGCTTTATTTACGCACTGGTGGGGATCGTCTTAGGGCGCAATCATTAATGCGAACATTTTTATATTCGGTTAGTTACTGCAAATAAATTCTTTTTCGAGTCCCGAGCGAGTTTGAAAGCTCATCGATCATTTCGACATCACAAGGTCGTCACAAGAACCACGAAAAAAGTGTCGTTGGCCAAAAAAGTGCATTGGCAGCATACGGAGGGAGTACGGTTTTCGCGTTTTTGCCTTTCTCGTACAACAACATCTGATAGTAAAGTTTCTTATACCATTCGACTCAGTTTGATGAATCGAGGTGATGGCTGTGTGTGTATGTTTATGTGTCTGTATGGTCACTTTTTCAACCTCAAAAACTCGCACGATTTTCATGTACTTAGACTCAACTGATTTTATCGCAACAAGTTGCATTCCGCAGAGCCACTCTTCTAATTACATGCTATTTAATTTCATCAAGATTAATTAATGCGTTCGCAGCTGACAAGGAAAATGGTTTAGGCAGTTTTCCATTTTTCCCATATAATCGGGACTACGAGCATTGAGCAGCTACCATGCTATAATATAAATTACGTTTGCTCGATGGGTTAGAAACCTCGCTACGGCAATATCGATAACGCTAACGCAACGAGCAAAGCTTTTCAAAGCTTGCAATGTGGAACGTGTTGAACACGAAAACTAATCGACGAACAAAGTACGCGCTTTTAAGTGTAGAGCCGACTCGATGATGTTTATTGCCATTATACTTTATCGGAGCATTCGCACCAACACAGTTGTAAGTTTCATCTTTGGCAACAGAAATTGCACTCGATAACGACACACTGCTGGTTCGTACGCTCGTGGCCATGGTGGTGTTTGCGTTTGTTTTGTGTCATACATTGGAAGGGGAATAGAGGGGTTTCATTGTTGCTTCAACATGCTGTTTGGTTTGGATGGTGTGTGGTATGATGGGTGGTGTGGAGTAGAAATACTACAATAAGAGATCGGCGAAGACGCCATCTTGTTTCCAATCGAACCGTCAAAAGCGGTTCCAATTCGACTTGTTTACTTTTTGCATCCATAAGAAGCAAGCAAAAAGTGATGCCAGTGTTAATTTCACGATTTCATGCATTTTCATACGTTGCCATTTCGACAGTTTTTCACTCCGCTGGTATCTGGTTATAGGGTGGCTAGTGTGGAGTTATGGTGAAGTTTGGGTGATTTCAAGGGCAAATTTGAATATAGTTTTCATTTTATACATCTCCTTATTTCCATATTATATTATGTATGCGGTTTTGTTTGTCTTCTATTTATATTTAGGAATCGTTCAAAATTGGCATCCGGGCCTTGGCGAAGGGGGGTGGGTGTGTCGATCGTCATAACTTGATCGATCGATCGTCATAACTTGTGTTCGGAATTAGAAGAGACTCACTAGATTTTCATAGTAGCTTTGCGGCGTACTTAAACTAGAATGTATTTCATATCCAGCTTTTTACGCTAGCCATAAACCCGACAAGGGGTGATTCAACAATGACAGATGCTGTGAACTTACTTTTTTATCAACATCAGAGTAGCCTTTAAACAACGATTATTTTATCTATGTGTCACAAATTTTCACATTTTCGATAGCGTATAACGTAGGATTCAAATAAAATGATCAATTATATATTCTAGGTTCTTTGACGGCATCATGGAAAGGTCTGTGACGAATTAGACAAAACCTGTCGGAGGAAGGCTATGGGATTGGTTCCAGGTTTTGTACTAGTAGGTCACCCGCAGGTGTCCCAAGTTTACAGTTTCCTTTGGATTGAGAGAGTTTTAATGCCAACAAAATTTTAGAGCGGCATGGATGCTGAAAGTTTTTAAATAATTGGCGACTAGCGTCAACGGTAACGAATCATAACAATCACTGTATTTTTCAATCATATTTTTCAAGACTTTTTCAAGATCAAGACTGCTTTTAATGTTTTTACGTGGCCAATTATCAACACGTATTGTTGCAAATTAAAGAAACGCAAGTAAAAGTATAATAAACGCGGCATCCAAGTTGTTGATCACCCATCTTGGATGGTTTAATTATGTGTAACTAAAACTGCGTCTTATTACCGGAGTGAAGTCTGAACAAAAAATTAAAGTTACACGTCAATATTCACCGAATAGACCTTCAAATGCAATTGAACGGAACGACGACGGTAACGGCAAAATTTTACATAAAATATATGGGATAACTGTTAATTCTCGCAGTTACCCTCATGGTTCTGTTCCATTACGACAGGGCTCGGCAACATTCGCCGACGCCTTGTTACCGGAATCAACCAGACCTGAGTCGATGTGATATCGTCATGAAATCGCCGTAGAGCCTATCTTCATTTCAAAATATCTGTAGTATGCCTTTCTGCGTTTTCAATCGTGGACCGTGGTACTCATGTTGGAGTCGGCCACTCCAGTGTACTCTACCGCCCGCACCCGGTCGTGCAATAAATTATAAAGACGACAATAAATTAGTCTTCAATAGGATTTCCACCTTTCGAAAACCTTCCACATTGACACACCCTGGGACCAGGTATAGAATGACTTTTTGTGCCCTCCGCAGAAGCCGCCGTTGGTCAGACCAGCAGCTTGGGGCTTAGTTCAATTCTCTTTCGGGACTCGCAAGAACTACCGTGGTCACAGCGATTCATAACATCGATATTCTGAAAAGGATCTTCGAATCACATTTCAACTTTGTAGTATTCTTTCATAAAACGGTGTAGGTTAGAAATAGCCCGTGAATATCTAACTGGAAAAGCAGAAGCTCATTAATATTCCGTCTAAGACGAATTAAGTACTGTCCATTTAATTCCACCAGTTAATTTTCGTTATCTTTGCAGATACGTATTTCGACCACAACTGTGTGGTCGTCTTCAGTGTCTTGTACTTGGACAGTACTTAATTCGTCTTAGACGGTTTAATACATTCCACTAAAAGAGCTTAATATATTTTTCCTTAATATTGTTTATATAAACCTAAAAATGAAATAAATTTAATTATTGTTGAGACAAGAATTGATAGGAATTGATAACAAACAGACTTGACGTATTATTCAATATTTATGTATACAGAAAATTTCATCAAGTCATAGATTGCTATGTTTTAACTATAAAGAAATTATAGTGGACACGCCATGTGTCAAAAGGGGTGATTCATAGCATTATGGCAATAGAGTGTAAAAACCTGGATATAATCATGAGAATATGAACAATAAGTATTTACTCACAAGAGATAGTTGCTTCTTCGCCCTCATACAACGATCCCGGATTCTAGTCACCACGGTTAACATTTTTCTTAGCGCACTAATAATAATAATCCAGCTAGGCCTCGAATACAATTCAATTGATCGTTCTCTATATCACTCATTTACTGCTATGTCGTTCCATCTATCTGTTTTTGTTTACATCGCATATTATCAACGACGTCTTCTACAGCTTTAGGGTGAAGCCAGAGTAAACGCGACGAGCGATGCGACGCGACGCGACTCACGTAAAAGAATAACAATCATTATCAACAGGCTGTCAAATTGCACTGTCGCGTCGCGTCGCATCGCACGTCGCATTTACTCTGGCGGGCACCTTAGACTGGTCACGCATATTCCAATTACTCACGACTCAGCTTTCACCTTTTTCCTCGTATATTTCCTGGCAGATCAGCATACATACCACAGAAGGTACCGCAATGGCTCGAATGTCGCCAACAACAACATTTTTGGTAGATAGGAATTGGAAAAAACGAAGTTACCACCTTCAGTATATCTTGATTTAATAGAGAAAAGCATCGTCACCACTAGGTGGATTAATTTGGGTTTCTGATTAATCCAATCATTTATGAAAGCTGAAATAGTCGCAAATTGGAAGAAAATTTTGTTTTCTTTGGGATGAGCTTCCATCCGGTGTGTGCTTGCATCAAGGGGTGTCTCACCGTTAACAATCACAGCGAATTTGTATCGAAATAAATTCGATTTGAAGCGAATGGCATTCATAGCTACAACTTGATCAATTTTGCAACACACCTTCTGCGACACTGAACTGTATTTTTAGTCCAAGCAAGCGTGGATTTTATAAGTTACCAATGACATCAAGTTGTTTATTTTTTGACCAACAAGAAAATGGATATGATTTCTAATTTGATTTTTTTACATTATGTAATAATATATTCATTGTTTATTTCAGATTGTAGACTAACCCTTGCCGAGATGATTTACAAGGAAAACAGCTGAAAATATCTTTGGAAATTTTATTGCGTTCAGCAATATTAGCAAGAACTAAGCTGTTGTTGCCCGTTGCCTACAAATTTATTATTCTGTTGACTTCGAGTTTGGATTTGAATAATTACAGCACAGATGTTATATTCGTCATCCTGTAAAAGACTTTATTATAATAGCTCTGATGCCATGTAGAAATACTTGGATGTTCATAACCCGTTTTAGGTACCCGAGTCATTTCCGGGCTTCTGCACTTGCTACCACAACCTTAGTTCTACAATTGAAGAAATGCGTATGATGTGGGATGTAACAGCTGGCCTTTATAGCTTAGATTTAGATTTATTCACTAAGCCCAAGTAATTATAAAAGTTTCATCTATTGGAATTCGGCTGAAACTGGGGATAACATCTATATCATATACATATGTGCAACATCTACTTTCGTGAAGTGGAATCTTGCTTCCTGCTTAATCTCTTCGAGCAAAGCTTATTAATATGAAACCCAGGTAAAAACACGGCCCCCAAAAAGAACTAATTAATGTCTTATTAATGTTACAATGGTGTAACTATCTGGTACTATCACTCTAACTAAGGGTTAGCAATGAGCATGTTTTCTTTGCTTGCTGTAATTTATAGACGTTCTCTGATAGTTCACATATAAATATTTTCTTTCCATAATAAGGCATTTTATGAGACAGATCGAAACAGCTGTTTTTCTCGTGTTTATCTACTTTGACAATTAGTGGGAGCCCGTTTGTTTGGAAATTTCGCGCTGAACATTCCGAATGGTCCCATCATCAATTCTGCCTGTTTAACTTTTCGTCTACCAGGGCTTTAGAACAAAGTGTCTCATTTGATTCTTAAAACATGTCGTTAGATTATTGATACCATTGCATTCTAAACATGAAATGCTAAAGAAAACACGAATGAAAATTAAAACGTTACAAACATTATTTTGTGTTCGGACCTAACGGAATGTTCACGCAGAATCATACCAAAACAAAACATTAGAAGTAAATAATCGGGTCACCGCGAAACGTCTCATAAAATGCCTTATACTCATTGTTTACTATCACTGTCATCGTTTGATTTGACAGATGGTTTATACGTTACGTTGCTAAAATCAGCAATTGGTCTTATAACCAAACTCAATTGAAATCGAAATAAAGTCGCTTTGGTTACTTCGTTAATTTCTGCAGATAAATTCAATTTAATCTATGTGAGATACCCCTTGGCTTGCATATGATTTTTCCGATTAAACAGCACATCTCTTGCAGTGCCTCCACCGCACAATCTTAATTATGAACAAGATTTTTTTATGTATAGGAGGTTATACGACTTCGTTAGTAGATGGGAATAACCAGTGCAGGGGGAAAAAGTTCATGTTCAGTGCAAAACGTAAATAAACCAGCATAAATTCCATACACAAATCCAAGATGGCTGAGTTGGGGATATTGACAAGTCAGAACACCCCTCAATAAATCCATCCTGGTTATGAATTCCCGGATTTTCAATTCGCGGCTTACTTGGGTGGGATTTGTTTTCAACAGCTGTTTAAAGACTTTTAGAAGCCATTGCCAGTGGAAAACACGAGACTATATACCAAAAAGTGAAGTAAATTTGATGGAGAAAATTTGATTTTGAATGTAAATAATCGCTTCTGACGACTTCGCTTCTCTCAAACTCTCGCAGAGCACTCTACCACAGGATCCTTCTCGAATCCGCCTATTGCAAAAATATATGTGCGTTGCACGCATAAAATTTAGATGGGAATTAAGTTCAGTGTAGCCGACAGTTTTTTCGTGGTTCTTGTGACGACCACCAGATGTCGAAATGATCGATGAGCTGTACCCGAGTTCGCCATCGAATGTCAACATCGCAGGGCAGGGGATGAATGTGTTCTATGTTCATTTGTTATTCATGCATGCAGCATAAAATGCATCTGTAAATGCACTTCAGGAGGTAGCATAAGTTTTGACGTTTGGTAGGCAACTTTTGAAGCAGGTATGAAATTAAAATCGTGGTACAAAAGAAAAGATATTTTCGACATTCCATAAATTTAATCTCATTCCTTTTTACTAAACAGTACTGTAAATCATTGCAACCCATCAAAAATGTCTGAAAGTGAGAAAGCGTCCGATTTCATCCAGCATCAGGGTCACCGATTGTCGGAAGACAGTGAATCTGATGACGAAGTGGAAACTGTCCAGCAGAATTCGGAAATTGTTTCCGAAGCCGTTAAACGATCCCATTCTGACGATGAAGACGAGCCATTGCAACAGGCCAAAGTCCCAAGGGATAACAATGCCACCGTAGTAGCTTCGCACTACAATAAGCTTGAGGAGCGAGGTCTGTATGAGCGAACTAAATCCAGGATATTCTATATGAGAAATTTCAACAACTGGGTCAAAAGTATCCTGATCAATCAGTATCTGAACCGTATAAAGGAGAAAGCTGCCATCGGGACTCCTTTGAGAGTGATGGACATGTGTTGTGGCAAAGGAGGTGATTTGCTCAAATGGAGCAAAGGTAACATCACGCATCTCATTTGCACCGACATAGCGGAAGTGAGCGTGGAACAGTGCGAGGCCCGATATAAGAACATCACACAAAAAGGCGACCACGGTGGAAAGCTGTTTACGGCGGAATTCTTCGCCGCTGACGCTACACTTCAAAGATTAAGGGAAAAGTATCGTGATCCTTCAATTGACCTCCACTTGGTCAGCTGCCAGTTTGCTTTCCATTACTGCTTCGAGTCGCTCAAACAAGCCGAGTTCATGTTGAAGAATGCGTCCGAGTGTCTGAAGGAGGGAGGGTTCTTTATCGGAACCATCCCGGATGCCAACGAGATCATGAAACGGCAGCGGGCAGCCGGGGGCGACAGCTTTGGCAATGACATCTACACGATTACGTTCCAATGTGACACGGATAACCCGCCACTGTTTGGGGCAAAGTACAACTTCCAGCTGGATGGGGTGGTGGACTGTCCAGAGTTTTTGGTGTACTTTCCCATGCTGGTCAAGCTGGCACTGAAGTTCGGTTTACGGCTGGTAGAGCAGAAGCGCTTCGACCAGTACTACGAGGAGTCTATCTCAAGCGGGCGGGGATTGATCGAGAAGATGCAGGCGCTCGAAACTTTTCCGGGCTACTCGAGAGATGACCGGGAGCGGCAGCAAAACAGGGCAGAATACAAACACGCGCAGCAGTATCTGGATCGGAAGGATTCACGCTACGGCAAGGTTGGCACACTGTCCAAGTCGGAGTGGGAAGCTAGCAGTGAGTAGTGGCCAATAAATTTGTTTGTTTTTTTTTTAAATTATTTTTAACAATTAACAATTTTTCTTCTTTTTGCAGCTTTGTATATGTTCTTTGCATTTCAGAAAATGAAGAAAACCTGGGATACTAAAGGTAAACCTGTGTATTCGTAGGCAGCTTTCAATTGCATATTATGTAGTAACTGATACGGAACTTTTTAGAACTAAGAATGATTATATTTTTTTATCGTGTTGATAAAACTATTTTGCTGTCGATTTAGCATTTTTTGTTCAATCAATATCAAGGTAAAAATTCGTCATTTTTTTATTATTCTACAGTTTTACTTCTCAAAAGTTTGGCATGTAACAAATAGGATATTTAAAATATATTTTCATTTCCGAATAAATGTGATTTATTCTTCATGAAATCTTCGAAACTCAGACATCTCTCATTACCTAACGTACGGCGAACACCTGTTCTGTGGTAGAGCGTTCACCCATAAATCCTGTCTGGTATTGCTCCACGAACTCTCTTGTGATTGGTGTTAAGAGCTCCACACATAGGATACGTTTGCGTTGCGTTTGACACATTTCCCATAGGAAAACTGTCAAACGCAACGCAAACGTATTCTATGTGTCGGGCTCTTTAGTCGGCGGCATAAAATTTGGGAGAGTAGCGTGTAGGCGGCGTTCAGCGGTAGTTGCTACTTAGGGGCCGTACACTTATTACGTAAGCAATTTTTCTGGGTTTTTCGACCCCCCTCCCCCCATGTAAGATTTTTTCCATACAAAAGATTTTTTATTTATATGGCGCATAAGATATTGACCGACCCCCCTTTCTCCCCATAAGTGCTTACGTAATATGTGTACGGCCCCTTACTTGATACTTAATGAGCTACAGCTCTTCGATGAACATACGCCGAATAGAAATAATAAATGTTCCACATCGTTGGGCCTAGTATGGAACCTTGCGGAACACCTGCCGTAACCCTAATCGACTTCTGCCCCGAATAGGAGATCGTCAGTTGCGTTCTATAGCAAAAATTCCGCTTGAGGCCCTTCCTAAATATTTTAACAACAGCCACTACACCTGACGGTATAATAGGGCAAAGACAAAGGTGCTGTTTGAACGAGATGGCGCCACAACATTTAAAGTAAAATGAATTTCCTTGTATGGACAAATCATCCGTTCTCATCAACTACGCATCGCATCAATATGAAAGCTAGGTCAAAAAGCAACAAATAATTTTTAGATTTTTTGTACCCACGACTTGTTTACAGTTCTAAACAATAAAAGAGATTTCATTGTCCTTCATACTAAATTCTAGCTGTATACTTTCAATTTCTTCAAGACTGTTCTCCACCTCGTGTGTGTGGAAGGAACATTGAAAGCTTACGATATCGAACAGCAGATGTCACTAGTGTATATGCAATATTACATTGATACAAACACACAGCAACACCACCTGTCGCCTGATAATGGAAATAGCGCCATTATACCATCAGGTGTAGTGGCTGTTGTTAAAATATTTAGGAAGGGCCTCAAGCGGAATTTTTGCTAGAATGCAACTGACGATCTCCTATTGCAATATTTCCATTATCAGGCGACAGGTGGTGTTGCTGTGTGTTTGTATCAATGTAATATTGCATATACACTAGTGACATCTGCTGTTCGATATCGTAAGCTTTCAATGTTCCTTCCACACACACGAGGTGGAGAACAGTCTTGAAGAAATTGAAAGTATACAGCTAGAATTTAGTATGGAGGTACAATGAAATCTCTTTTATTGTTTAGAACTGTAAAACAAGTCGTGGGAACAAAAAATCTAAAAATTATTTGTTGCTTTTTGACCTAGGTTTCATATTGATGCGATGCGTAGTTAATGAGAACGGATGATTTGTCCATATAAGGAAATTCATTTTACTTTAAATGTTGTGGCGCCATCTCGTTCAAACAGCACCTTTGTCTTTGCCTTATTCCCCGTATCTGTCGAATCTGCTTTGGCAACATTTCACACCCTGTTCTCTCTACCCAACTATGTGTATCAGAATTGAACAACAGTCGGTTGCGTTTGAATCACAAACATGTGCTTCTATTTGTCGTATTGAGGCGGGTTTGCTTCTGCAACGACAATAGAGGCTCGCTTGCCACCGAGCGTCCGACCATTTCGTAAACCAGGATCCGGTTCTGGAACTAACTTTCAAAGATTCTACACAAGTAGTCAGGAACCCGCATACCGTGCAGCGCTGCGGCGATGGCCTCCCAGCTGACACTGTTAAAAGCGTTTTTGACGTCAATCGTTACTACAATGCAGAATCGATTGCCGCGCCTCTTCTTATTGGTCGCTCTCTCTGAAACTTCAATGACCGTCCTGATTGCATCCACCGTCGATCTGCCTTTTCGGAATCCGAACTGCTTTTCCGATAAGCCGGTCTCGCCCTCAGTGAACTGCGTCAGCCGATTAAGGATAATCCTTTTCAGAAGCTTCCCCAGTGTATCCAGCAGGCATATGGGCCTATACGATGCTGGATTCCCCGGCGGTTTCCCTGGTTTCGGCAGCAGCGCTACTTTAAAGATCTTCCACCTCCCAGGCCATCTGCGAGTTGTGGGGCTTGCCTAGGATGTGGTGGGGTTTGACAGTGGGCCCTGTTAAACCTCTATAAAAAGCTGCATGTATCCGCAAGTAGGCTCCACCAAAGCGACCGTGTGCCGCTCAAAGCGCACAAGCCCAAGTCCTGGTGTTAGGTGGGACGCTAAACAGCCCTGACACGACGGCCCTCCGACGAGACAGGAGGTTTGCGCAGGCCCAATAAGCCGCCTAGAAAACCAATCATTACGAACAATATAAGAGATAATGCGACTCGATATAATCGGCAAAGACCTAGGCGACGAATACAGGATCACGATTGGAAGCTTGGAACATGGAATTGCAAGTCGCTAGGTTTCGCAGGTTTCGGACACATTACGATCTTCATCAAGCACCTTCTTAAGATGAGACGAGTTTCGCCGATATCTCTCACCTGCTGGCGTTTCAACGAGCACAGAATTTCCCTGCTTTTGAACAACTATAGCTGGCTCTGGGTGGAAGTTTGCTGCTAGCTTATTCGCTGGATTTAAATTCTTCATGAGGACTTTATTACCAACTTCGAGATTTGAATGCACAGTTCCTTTTTTTTCATCGTAGTATGTCTTGGACACAGAGAAACAGACGTCTCACTTAGAACAAAATGCAATCAAAATCATCGTCACGAAAACATTGTCCCCCAATGCTAAAATCCCGGTGAGTGGCCAAGCGGCAACCAGATGGCGGTAGTGTGCAAACGTCAAACACAAGCAAAATCGATTAAAGCGCCATCGGTGGCCGATTGACCACCTACAAAAAGTTAAATAAACCGTTTAAAAGGTGTACGATGGAACATATGTTGAGTGAGACGTCTGTTTCTCTGTGTCTTGGAGTTGGTCTTGTAGGCCTTGTCGTTGTCTTTGACTTCTGCGTCCTTAACATGATCCATTTGAAATAGATGCGGAATCCAATCGCGGAACTTTCTGCCAAACAGTATTTCCGCCGGTGAGTATCCTGTTGCAGGATGAGGCGTCAGAGCATACACGTAATTGTATTCTTCTAGGTCTCGCTTCCAGTTTGACTTATTCAGCTCGGCGATTCTCAGAATCTTCAAGATGCTTCTATTTTGGCGTTCAACCTCGCCATTCGCCTGCGGCCAATATGGCGTAGTATGACGAAGCTTTATATCAAACTCGCCGCAGAAGTCCGCCATCGCTTTACTCGAGAAATTTCTGGCATTATCCGTTATCAATACACATGGAATTCCCAACTTCATGAATAACGGGCGCAATTTGTTAATAATGTCATTCGAAGTCGTTTGTTTCAAGACTTCAATTGCCTTGTATCGACTGTATGGATCAATGATTACCAGCAATGACTCGCCGGTGGGCAAGGGACCTAGCATATCCATATGTAAAACCTCCCATGGATTTTTTGGCAATTGGCGCACTTCCATTGGCTCCGGTGGTGCCAGCTTTCCGACTATTTGGCAATCCAAGCAATTCTTAACTGCTTTCTCAACGTCCTTATCCATCGATGGCCACCATACTTTTGCCCTCAAACGCTGTTTCGATCGTTCAATCCCTGGATGACCAATATGTGCCAGGCGTAATACACGTTTTTGTAGAGTCAATGGTATTACCAAACGCTCACCTCATAGCAACATACTGCCACAGCAATAAAGTTCTTCTTTAAACGGTACATATTTCTTAACTGCAGGGTTCCATTGGCCGGTACGAATGGCTTCCTTGACTTCCGACAGCGTTGAGTCATTTTCCGTGTGTTTCAGAAGATCTTTGATGGTCATTGCAACAGGTTTCGCGTTCTCCAATATGGCAAGTATTGTTTCTTCCCCGACACGATCATATGTTGTGCAGTGCTTAAATTTCGGTAACCTTGATAGTGAATCTGCAATATTCACTTTCCCTGGAATGTGAATAATTTGAAAACGGAAAGACTGCAGCCTCATTGCCCACCTTTCAATCCTCGGACAAGAGGCGTGACCTGGGCCGAATATCACTTTAAGTGGTTCATGATCCGTTAATAGCAAAAATTCCATTCCCCTTAGGTAGATTTGAAGTCGTTCAGTTGCCCACACTAACGCCAGAGCTTCTTTCTCGTTTTGGGCGTACGACTTCTCAGCATCGGAAAGACCTTTACTTATATAGCATATTACTCTTTTTACTCCATCCTTCTCCTGCAAAAGGACACCTCCAAGGCCTGTCGGACTGGCGTCAGCAATCAAAATTGTTTTGTCATGCGGAGAATAGTACACTAGTGACTTCGGTTTCACTAGTACATCCTTAATTTTTTGAAATGCTTCTTGTTGTGTGTTTTAGTGTAATAAAACAGGCGTTAAACTTTGTACTTCAACTTTATTAACACTTAATTACAGAGACTTAACTTGTTGCTCCGGATGTCTGTACACGACTGCATCGAATGAAAGAGTAGCACAGATGGAGATAGAAATGTTTGAGTGTGTGCGTTAGAGTCAAGGGGCTAGCTAATACTATAACATCCTCCTCACTTTAAAAAAAAACTCTTTATTTACTGAGGACAAAATCCTTGAACTTTTCGGGTAGCTTACGATCTCGTTTCGGGCGACTGCTTTCGAGATTACTCGGACTCATCCTCATTAATGCGGTCTGTACTGTTTCGGGTATTACCGATGTTGAAACGGTTGTTTCATTTTTCCGTGTAGAAGTCTCGTCTGCCGGGTTCTCATCTTCTTCGCAGTGGGGCGACATTCGACATTCACTTTGACGGTTCTTTGTTTGTTCTGTCTGTTCCCTTTCGTTTATCGCTGATGGCAAACGGTATGTTGGCTTCGTTTCGGGTTCCTTACGCGGCTTCAAATGTATTGCATTCCGTCGGTATTCGCTTCCATCCACATTGACCAGGTAGGATCTTTCGTTTAGCTGACTTGAAACTGTACCCGGGGACCACTGTTTCGATGTATCCGGATGAACTTGAACATACACCGGCGATCCGGTTTGTAGCTCAGGTAATGGTCTTGTTTTCTTGTCGTAATGGAACTTCATTTTCTTACGATTCCTTTCGATTGCAGTTGGAACGTTCTCAACAACTTTTGGTTGCAGATTAACGGCACTTGTTGGTACACCGCACCGAGTCGAACGCGAAAACAAGCGCGATACCGGACTTGACCCTATTTTATTTGGGATATTTTGCCAATGCAAAAGTGCGTACCAAAAGTCCCCATCATTTTCTTCAGACTTCTTCATTAATCTTTTCGCGATCTTCACTGCGGCCTCCGATTTCCCATTGGCCTGTTGATGATATGGTGATGATGTGGTGTGCTCAAAATTCCATTCTTCAGCAAACTGAATCATTTTTTGGTTCACGAAATTTGTCCCGTTGTCCGTCACCAGCAATTGAGGAATTCCATGTCGAGAAAAATTAACTTTGCAAGCGGCTATCACTGACTCCGGTGTTAGATCCTTGAGAAGGTTGACCTCAAAGAAGTCAGAATAATGGTCCACTGTAATGAGGAATTTCCGTTTTAAGCCTTGATAATCGGAGAAAAACACATCCATAGAAACCATCTGGAAAGGGTATACCGGAATCTTGTGACTTTGCATAGGAGGGTGAGATTGAGACGATGCGAATTTTGCACAAATCGAACATTCGTTTACAACATTCTTTATCTGTGCACTCATGCCTGGCCAGAACAAGTTTGCCCGTGCTAACTTCAACGTAGCTTCTACACCATTGTGACTGATGTGACAGCAATCAATCAATTTCCTTCGAAGTACGTGGGGAATCACTAGACGTTCATTTCTAAAACCATTCCATCCTGTGTTGAGAGTTCGTTGCGATATTTGAAGAAAATTTTGACGTTATCTGGTACACGATCGACCGTTTGGGGCCAACCTTGCTGGATGTAATGAATGAGGATCTGCATTGTTGAATCCTGTTTAGTAGTCTGCATAATCTCCGTTAGCCTGGCATCTGTGATACTGAGCCAATTCGTAATCTTGAAATCTGAGACTTCGTCAAAAACACCATATATGTTTAGTTTTTCAAATTTGACCACAGGATCGTAGTTTTGCATCGGTGCTCAGGATAATTCATCTACCACTAAATTTTATTTTGC